>NW_027040682.1:4440000-4506310 GCF_037179485.1 Ochlerotatus camptorhynchus | reverse complement strand
GAATAGAAGGCTATCACCCTTTCAAAACTACCCTGAATCTGCGTAAGAATCCCGGCAACTGCAACGTCACTGGCATCTGTCTGTATAGTGAATTCTTGTGAGAAATCAGGGCAGGCGAGGATCGGTGCTGAAATAAGCTTCTCCTTGATTAAATTGAAGGCTTCTTCAGCGGCCTCAGTCCAGCTTAAAACCTTCGACTTGGTTTTCAGAAGGTCTGTTAATGCAGAGGTAACTCCACTGAAGTCGTCTATAAATCGGCGATAATAATTTGCCATCCCTAGGAACCTACGTAGTTTCGTGACCGATGTTGGTCTTTCGTAATCCACTATTGCTCGGACCTTTTCTGGGTTGGCCCGGAGGCCTTCTGTTGATAAAAGGTACCCTAGGAATGGCAATTCATTAACTCCGAATTTTGACTTGTCGATATTGATGGAAAGGTTGGCCTCTGTCAGGCGCTTAGCTACTTCACGAAGGAGGTGCATGTGATGCTCGAACGTCTCCGATACGATGACTATATCGTCAAGGTATACGAAGACGTTCGGCTCTAACTCACCATGCCCAAGGACGCGGTCCATTAATCGTGATAAAGTAGCCGGGCTATTCACTAAGCCGAAAGGCAACCTCGTAAACTGAAACATTCCCTTGCCTTGAACACTAAATGCAGTATACCGCCTAGAACTTTTCTCCAAAGGAATTTGGAGAAAGGCTTCGGACAAGTCAATTGTACTCAGGTATTTGGCCCTGGGGAGTTGACCGAGAATCCGGCCTGGATGAGGCAAGGGATACGCATCACGAATCGTTCTTTCGTTTACTTTACGAGCATCTAAACAGAGGCGAACCTTCCCAGTTGGTTTAATAACCGGTACAACATTCGAACACCAATCAGAGTGAGCCCTCTCGATTATACCAATCGATAACATTCGCTCTAACTCTGCCCCGACTTTTTGTTGTACCTTTGGGGAAAGTGTGTATGTATACTGGCGAACAGGAGGTTTTCCTTTCCATTCGTCCGCTATTTCAATATGGTGTTGGATTAGAGGTGTCATGGTCAACCTATCTGAGCAAGCCCCTTGAAACAGCTTTTTAATTTCTTCAAGCTGGACGAGCTCAGAATCACTGAAAGTAATTTGATCTGATTCGACCCTGAGAAGAGTCTCTTCATCTACTGTAGCACAATCCTTAACGGTTGGCCAGATTCGAAATTTCCGCCAAAAGTCCATGCCGAGTATGCAGTCAGCCGACAAAGTTCTGACTACTAAGGTTTGAATTATCTTGATAAGCCCTGCAAAATTGAAAGGAATGGATAATTGACCTAGAACTTCTAATTCTGACCCATTTGCGGAACGAATCACTGTAGGACGGTCTAAAGCTTTAAGCTTCTGGTTGTTTAACTTGAGAAAGACTTTTTCACTGATTAGGGTGAGTTGGCTACCAGAGTCCAATAACCCTTTAGAAGGCATGCCGTAGATTTTGATTTTTGCATAAGGTCTGTTATCGTGGGTGCCGACTAAGGAAATGTTTAGAACCTGAGATTCTTCATCCGTATATAGATCTCTTTGAACAGGTTCCCAAAATTCCGGAGGATAGAAATCTGACGGCACTGGATTTACGCGGATGTGGTCGACGGTCTGCGATTTTGGACCGTCTGCAAGCCGTTTTTTCGGCAGTAGGGACAATTTTGAGTTTCAAATCCTTTGAATCCACAAACCAAGCAAAGGGAACCTTTGTAATTCCTACACTGTTCTAAAGAATGATTTGTTTGTCGACAATTAAGACATTCATAGCTACGAGGAGGTCGATGTGCTTCAATAAGGGTTTCTAATGTTCTTGTAGGTTTAGAAGGACCTTCCTTCGGATCAGGTTGCTTTGGGAGACCTGATGATGGAGGATTGTTCGGCTTTTTACCCTCCATTTCTTCCTTCTTTTTGGGATTTCCTTCTTTAGGTTTGTAATGATTTGATCCCTGCTGGTTTAATTTGAAAGGAGGACGGTTGTTGGAATTCCTGGGATCACCTCTTCCTGGTTGATATTCCGTAACTGCATTGGTGGATTTCTCATTTCCGAATACTTTAGCATACAGTGAAAAGTTTGACGCATCAATTACGTGCCCTGCTTCTAGAAGATCTGGAAGACTAAAGATTGGCTTCCAAAGAAGCGTTTTCTTATAGTCCGATCTCATATTCCTTTTGAGGATGTCCAGCTGTTCCACATCGCTCATGGGTACGATCATGGACCTAAACATTCTCTCCATATCGTAATAATACTCCTGGAATGTTTCATTACGTTGCTGACGCCTTTGGTAAATCCTTGTCCGTACCAATGAATCTAATTCCGGATGAGCGAATGTTCTTCGAAGCTCATGGACTAGATGTGTCCAGCTGGCCAGTCGTCCTGAGGAACGCATTGTCATATACCAGTTGAGTGCTGGCCCACAAAACAGATGAAACGCTGAATCAAATAGCTCAGCCTCAGAAGTCCGTTCTGATAAGGCTAGTTGCGAAACTAGACCCAAAAATTCATTCAGTTTGAGTCCCTGATCAGTACCCGCGTATTTATCCAGTTTCCACTTCGAAACCGGTAACGATTTATGACTATAGTTACCTCGCGGAACGTCAACTGGAAAAGGGTACCAAGATGGTGGAGGTACCTGACTTTGTCCTGCTACAGGATAAGAAGAACCGACCTGAGATTGCTGAACATTCTCTCGGCTTATAAAAGGCTGTGTAACAGGAGGCTGTATTGAGTAGGGAAATTGATTCCATATTGGCGCAATATACTGTCCAGTAGTGGTAGCAGGAGCTGTGTATCCCTGTCCGATTGGTACCCCTGGATAATATCCGGCCACAGTCCAGCTGTTGTCACCAAAGGATACCCTGCTGAAGTAACTGTCACGGACTGCGAAACATCCGGAACTGGTACTGGTCCAAAGTATGGGTTCGAATTGACCGAGGATACGACGCGAGGTATCGAGCTACTTGATGTTGAATTTGTGGAAAAACTGATCCTAGGAACCGAAGAAGACACCGGAGGAATTGTCCTCAAAGGATACCACCCTGTACTGACAACAGTCGGAACCGAATGTTTCGGAATAGTACCCGTATAGGTGGTGGTACAACTCGGTATTGTGTGGTTTGAACTAGTCGTGACCTGTGAAGTCTGATAATGATTCTCCCGGAAAGCAGATTGAACTTCCCTTAAACTCCGGAGTGAATAAAGTTCCTGCTCTAGTGTTATAAGTGCTTTCTTCACATCACCGGCCTGTATTCCTTCCGGATTATCAGGGTCCAACAAGCCTAACCTGAGTAAAGAATCCATAATCTCATTTTCTTCTCCGGTGAGGGGTTTTTTTTTTACATTCCCTACTGGTGACAAAACAGTAGTCTCCACCAATGGATTTCCTGTTTCATCAAAAAGGTTGCCCAAATCATTGTCCTCCAACTCGTTTGTTAGAACTGTCCGCTTTCCATAGAAATATCTATTTAACCGAGACAGAACCGCTTCTTGCATTCTACCGATTTCGATTCCATCCTCTGGGCTAATATAATCTTCTAAAAGAATCAACCGACTACCTATATGCAACAATCTAGACTGACATCTAGGTGGCACACCCTTGGATGAAATCCGAATCGTCTCATCGATCTCATTAAACTTTGCCACACAAACACGAAAGTCCATAACCGGATTTTGCTTGAGCGATTTTTTTGGATTTTCCTCTGATTTTTCATTCTTTAACGTCTCTCTTAGCGCTCTTCTTTTCCTTGAGATTGACTCGTTATTATTGAAAACAATATCCCTGACTTCAAGCTCAAAATCTAACTCATCTTCATTTAAATGATCTACCCGAATGTCACAGTATAGTTGCTTTAACTTTTCAACGACTAAATCAAGTTCATTTGCCATTTCTACTGTTTATCAATAAGAAGAAAAGCTATATACAGAAAAAAATCAATTCAATTCAAATCACTTAATTACTAATAACTTCCGCTTAATTAACTAAATAGTTTTAATGCAATTTTCAGTTCAATTTAATTCCACTTAATCCTAAATTTCAATTCACTTATTCCTTGTTTTTCAATTCACTTATTTCTAATTTTAAAATTCACTTATTTCTGAAATCAACCGTTAGCAATCAATGGAAAAATAGTAATATAAATTAGAGATCTTATGCGTCGTATTTACAATGGAAATGTTGACTCAAAGTGGATCAAACAGAGTTTAATGCTTTCTCGTTGAACCAATACGCTAACGTAACACCACGATACAATCACGATGAATAGGAGGGAGAATCGTGAGTCTCCCGGAGCAAGTAGAAAAATGTTCTTGCAGCAAGAATATTTTTTTTTTGTTTGGTTGGATCGCCAATTGTTATTAACGGCTAGCTCAGTATAATGGGTTTCTTTTCAGGGTCGGCTACATTCACTTGCTTCGGGAGGACATCACACATACAACCAATCAACATGAGAATAATAGGCGGAACAATACAGGACACCAAGACAGTCTCTCAAGAAAAAAAAAGGCACAAACACAGAAAATAAGCTTATTCATTATATAATTTTCAATTTAAAAGATACATCATAAGGGGGGGAGGGTCGTTGCGGCCGATCAGGAAACGGTGGGGCCCATGCGTAGAGGGAGAGAGAGAAAGGGATTTTGTAGTTTGGTTACCTCTGATGATAGGGTGGTCAGCTACTCCAATCAGCACCCATGATCCTGGTCTCCATGGGGGGAACTCCGCCGATATGTTACCGAGGTCGTTGCGTAGATCCGTAGCTCGGCGTACCTTCTCGATGCTCCGACAGAGTAAGGTTTGAATAACCGACGTTCCACGCGCTCGCAGACGGGGCAGTAGCACATTGGATTTTGGGCACTGGCAAGCGGGGGCGGACCCGCCAGACCTTACCAGACCCTCACCGCCACAGCTTTGGCTACTGCTCGCCCGTTACGTGTGTCGTAGCAATGGCGGATACTCGCTAGACACCAGCGCGGGACTCGCCGATCCCCAACTCACTTCTTCCTGGATCGTGGTTAGAGCGCACGTGGGGCCTATGGTCACCGTCTCCGTTTGCGTGTATTTATATGTGGGGGTCTCCTTGGTACCACTTTCCACACGGTTTCTCCAAGGCCAACACTCGTCGGAGGTCTCTGCTGGAGGAATTGAACCCAGGCTTCGGTCTTCCAATAATGTCCTTTTGGGCCTCAGGTTGACAAGCACTATCCTTGAACCACTTTCCTACTTATCTTCCGTTCTTCGTTTTTCTTTATATATTTTTGATCCAAACTCTTGGACGGTCTACCACTTTCTGCCGGCTTTAGCAAAACTCCTTCATCATCTCCCCTCTCTCTCCCTTTTCTTCCTTTCTCTCTCTCTTTCTTACTCTCCTCTTCTAATTTTCCGGTGATCCGTGATGCCAACATTGGAGATGCATAAATGACATGTAATCGAACGGATAAGATGTGAGCCGTTTTCGAGGGGTTAGTAGATTTTAAAACTAGGTAATATTAATGTGGACTTTGCCGTCTTTTGTTTTTTTATTTACATTTTTATTGTTTTTATTTATTTATTTATTTATTCACAGTTATCTGCATGCAAAGATTTACAAACATTAATATAGTGGGCTGGGTAACTAATTGAACGGTTTATATTTATGTTAGGTATAATTTATTTACAAATGAAAATGTGCCAAGGGAAAATATTGAATTCAAATAATTATTTCTATATATATATATATATATATATATATATATATATATATATATATATATATATATATATATACTAACAAATCTGAACTAATGAAAAAAAGGACCTAACCCTAACCTTAACTAATCTCCTTGTGTGCCTTGCCTTGAACCAGACTATTGTTCCCAAGTTGTTGGTAACACATTTCCAGCCTATCTGAACTATTTAATAAATGGAAGCCATAACATGGGTTACGCTCCCCCTAAGCGGGCCCTCCGCATACTGTCTCTGTCTTATCTCAAATACAAAATGCCAATTGTATGAATGTATCTATATATAACTTGTAAATGACGTACAATCAAATAAACCCGTAACCCACTCACTTGGTCAGGCTTCAGAATCGTCCAGTGGGCAGTGCACTCTACACTCCAAGTTCCCTTTTTTTCAAATTTACCGCAAATTTGATATTTTACCCATTGAGTGTTGATTAGTCACAATGAAACATTGTGACAGAAGTTGAGGTTACTAGTGTATTAAATAATCTAGGTCCTATTTAGGATTATATCTGAAAAATCCAAATCTGGCCAACGCCCACCCTAAACCTAAACCTGTTCTAATCCACCTGAAATGACTAACGAATGGAAGACTTTGACTACCCAGCCATGCAATAGTCTCATTCCGTGCCTTATGGCAACTTGATGATTCTATTGCGCTCATCTTCTGGCACCACCCAGGGGAGACTTGGTCCTGTACCCAATGCTTAACTTATCTCCATTCCACTCAACTACTCGCAATTTCGTGTGATATAGTGGGCGGAATATTATTATATGAGACAATTCAATGCAGACGTCTTTCCAAATTTGGCAGATCGACAGGTAATCGGTGAGTTACCACGATAGTTGCTATTCAACAACTCGACAACGTCCCATCGTCAACGCCTGCTATGAGAATTTCCCATAGCAGACGCCAACGAAATGACGTCATCGAGCTATCGATCAACTACCCTGGTTATCGCCTGGTACCTTATAGCACGATGCTAGGAGGCGAACCGGAAGAATCGATGAGCTACCTCCCCCAAACGACGTTCTCACGTAGACTGAGTAAAAACCACGCAGCAATATTTCCAGTTACGGGAGACTTTTTGTTTTGACTTTTATTCAAGGAAAAAATGGAAATTGCCTGCTCCAGATTCATTCTACCGGAGCGTTTCCCTAAGCAATTCCTACTTACCAGAAGGCATTTCAGCCGTTTTTTTTTGTTTTTTTTTGTTAATTACTTTATTTTTACAGGCTCAATCGAATAAACTTTACAGAGCCAAGTTATCATTTTAGTTATCGCTGCTTATCTTCTATATATATATATAAAACTACTGAACCGATCGGGGTGAAAATTTGTATGTAGGGGTTTTTGGGCAGGGAAAGGTTCTTGTGATGCTTAGAGACCCCTCCCCTTTCTGTAAAGGGGGGCTCCCATACAAATGAAATAAAAATTTCTGCATAACTCGAGAACTAATCAAGCAAATGGAACCAAATTTGGCATGTGGAGGTCATAGGGGGTAGCTCTTTAGATAAGAAGGGGGGGGGCTACGTACAACGAGGGAGAAGACAGTGCGAAACTAAGAGCAATCCAGAGTAACTCTGAGGAACTCTCTTGCTCTCTGATGAACGGTTGTATTATTTCGATTGTTTTGACAGCGCAGCCCAAGCAATCACATTTATCGAAGTTTGAACTCGCAGGACTTACCCTCAAGTACATGTCCTCACCGGAGCTGATTGCTGGAAGGGAATATCTATCTATTCGCTTACTCTAAGCATCTTGATGCTCAGTAGTATTAAGGTGGCAATATCCTGTACAATTTCATTAGCACTGAAAACGATAAGTGTCCTCCAGAAAGCCATCGCCCGTGATTTAAGAAAATAGCCATAACCTCTATGACAAATGCAACGGAAAAGTTTCTGATGGTAAATCCTAAGTTCTCACCAGAAGCAGTCCAATCACGACCCTACCAATTAATTGCAAGTTGCACCCATTGCTTGGTCCTTCTTCCCAGGTGGCAATGCCCATTCATCGTCCTCCTGTAGCGGGAGGGTCAATGCCTGTGTCCAGGACTAATCTGAACACCAACAACAGCAAAGGAGTCGCAGGGGGACTTGTCATTTTCAGCGTTAAGTAATGGTTGAGGTCCTCAACTTGAGGATATGATTGCCAGCAGAGTTAATAATAGAAGAGTTAAGTCCGGACAGTAGTAATTGATGGCACAAGGGTTGAGTGGGAGAAACAAGGGGACAACTGGTAGAAAAACAGATCATTTCCATTATTTAAGGACACTAATGACGGAATCCATTTACCACACAATTTGGTTTAATCACTTCGCAATTTCACGGGCATACATCTGGTGATCTACTTAATGGACAAAGTTCAAAATTAATCTACATGTCTGCTGTAGAGAGGCAAGCATTTCATCAAATTTGCCCACTTCATGTTGGCCAGTGCCAGTGAAAACGCGAAGTGGAGGGATTCCATGAACCTCAAATATTGCATCCGAACTAACATTTGCATGGTTAGATTTCAATGTCTCTATGCCAAACTAATTCTGTTTTCGTCGCAAATTAGATCAGATCCCAGAGCAAACCAGAGTAGCTCCAAAGAGGTAACTCTAAGACTAGAAGGTCCCGAAATAACGTGCTCAACTTTTTGGCTCAGCTCTGGTACTATCTTCGGTTACAAGCTAATCGATTCACCCCTCGAAACATAGGAAAAACCAATAACCCCTCATTTTATCTGTCAAACTTTCATAGCTAATCAAAACAAACATTGCGTAGTACTAGAATTTCGACTAGAATGGGGTACGTTAATCGTATGCTTGGGACCAATAGGTTAGTCACTAGACTGATGCAAAATTTGAAATTTTCGCTCCACAGTGTTCAAACGGTTTCAAATCCGGTCCTGATTAGCCTCCGAAAGTTTAAACTCATTTGATAAGAAACTGACTTGGCACAAACCATTTGAAGTTTATATGGAAATTAATATGGGAAAACAAAGCTTTTTGTTCATTGTCTTCTAGCCTTTTTACATATTATACTGTTAACAAATTCTATTGTTATTCTTATGGGAATTTTTATCAGCTACAACTATGCAGAAAATCGTTTTTCAGCCAAACGTCAAATTAAATAGTTATTAATAGCCAGGATAAATGCGCAAGCAATGTTTGCAACATTAGAGCCATTTCCCCTATCTTAAATAAGTGCGATTGATTACATTATCAAAAATTCACCATCTTAGGCCATTTGGAAAATGTTCACTTAGATTTGACACTTCGAAAATAAATTAAGATGTTCGAAAATCCCTCTGTTGTAGATCGGCCGATTTTTGAGAAAGCGACTGTCAAAATTGATTCCTTGTTGGTCAGAAATAAGTTTGCTGGAATCACAGGTTTATTTGAAAATTTTCCATCTGTCAAATTTAAAAACATTCACCAAATGGAACACAGCCTTATACCAACACTTATACCATAGAGGTAACTCTAAGACCAGAAGGTCCCGAAGAAACGAGCTCAACTTTTTGGCTCAGCTCTGGTACTATCTTCGGTCCCAAGCTAAACGATTCACCCCTCGAAACATAGGAAAATCAACTAACCCCTCATTGTATCTGTCAAACTTGCATAGCGAATCAAAACAAACATAGTGTAGTACTGGAATTTATACTATAATGGGGTACGTTAGTCGATTTGCTTGGGACCAATAGGCTAGTCAAGTAGTGAGCCAATTTAAAATCGTTAGTTTCGTATTGATTGTTGCTTATACCCCGGACAGACTATGACTTATATCATGTAATATAGGCTGTCTTGCAATGAACACTCATACATCTAGTTTTCACTGGAAATCCAATGTATGAGTGCTCATTGCAAGACAGCCTATATTACATGATAAGAGCAACCGTACCAGTCGTTGCCATTTGCGGCACTATTTTACTTACGCACAGCGTTTCCATTTTGGCTTAATCACTCCTCTCCACAGCGGTCGTTGCTATCAGAGTCATAATTTAAGTTACCGTTTTCCACACCGGCAAAACAATCTTTTGGCGTTTATTCAAAATAGCAACCGTCTGATGCGTTGTTACCGGGTTGCTAAATTTATGAACTCACTACTTCTCAAGGTGCGGATTGCTATTTACCCAACCTGAATAGCAACCCCCGGTACGCAAATAGCGTTATGGTAGAGGTTGATAAATGTGCCTTATTTACTCATTGGTGCGGTTGCTCTAAGCCATAGTCTGTCCAGGGTATTAGCATCTCTCAGTAGGACTTTGCATGGAAGCTAGCTGAAATTTTTTTTAATTTAGTGTCAAACTGTGAAATTATTATTTTGCTTAAACCTTGATGAGACCGGACATGAACAAGCGAAAGGCTAAAAATCTCCCTAATAAAGATAAAAAAAAAATTGTTGGGCTCAGAAAACGAAGCTAATTGAGATGATGTAGCCCAAACATTTTCCAAAATTAAAGAACCCCACCAACTATACCAAAGAAGATTGCTAAGATGAAACACTGTTGGAGCAAAAACTTTAATTTTTTGTGGTTCTTGTAAAAAAAAATATATGGATCCCTTTCATCCACATACCCTAATAATAAAAAAAATACCATAACCAAACGATTACTCTAATTATAGAACTATTTCATAAATGGTTTGAATGATACCCCGAACACGTTGTTAAGCAAAATAACCAGAACAATTTTATTGTGGTATACCCCTTTGACACTCTGCATTCTTTTCCATTCCGAATCCAATCGGCAGGCATCACTGCAGCACTTGTGGCGAAACCGCACTTTTGGCAAACCCCACGCCCTGCGCATGTATTGATGTAAGCCATCGAAAACGAAATATTTCACGCATACATCCTTATCGATTTTCGCCCGTTCGGACGAAGTGCCGGCCGCCAACCGAGCGGTCTAAATATCGCAAAAATTGATTTTTATTAGTCGGTATTGCCTTTCTTGTTCAACATCTGGCCGGCCCAGCCCGGCGACGCATCACATCAAGCTTATGCTGTAGAACCGAGTAACGTTTTAAAACACCACCAATGGAAGCATAATATAGTGAATGAGAGAAAACGTCTATTCCATCCTATCAACATGTTTTGATAACAACTTCCTCTTCTCCATCGCTCTTGTTTTTTTTTCTTGAATCGAAGCAAGCTGCGTTCAATCTTTCTTTCGCAACCTTTGCAACGCATTTTGGTGATGTTGGTGACGGCAGAGCAATACGTCGTTGAGCGGGCGAATATCGTGCGTACGGGCGGTCCGACTAGACGGAGTTCACACTGGGAAAATCGAAGAAGATGCTGGGTAATTAACAAACTAATGTGGATTTTTTAATTCACAGATCCTCCAGAGCAGTATTTTTAATACAAATTAAAAACAACTAAAATATAGTTTACCTTTAAATAACATACGCCACATGGTAAATCAGGCAGGAATAGCAATAATCGAGTAAGAAAATCTTTTACTACTCTCCCACTGTGCAGCGTCGTATCGATTTCTCTCTGTGTTAGTGACCGCTTCGAAATGTGCGCCCGAACGTTCTGCCTCATGGCGTGGAGCACAAGGTACCAAGGCAACCGAACAGGGTAGCCGACAAGCACCAATAAGAATGTGTTGATCGAAAGCAACTCAAGTTTTGTTTTAAATTTAATCGAATCAACCTGGCAGTGGGTGAGTTGTATGATTTTATATGAATTTTGTGCGCGTTTTTCATAGTTTCGGAACTATTTTCATCGAATTCAATGCAATGCAAAGTGAAATTAAACACCACGTGACGTCATGCTCACACTGTTTGTTTATGCCAACACCAACGTACTATCGGACTACCTATCAGCTTACCACCGTTGGCAGGCATTCGCGCACCATTTTGAACGCAGCACAGAGGGAACCAGCAACACGGCCACTTCTACCTGACAGGTACCATCTTCTAACCAACAAACGATGAGAATAATTTCACTCAAGCCGGTAGATTTTCTGCATTTTATCATAATTTAATCCGATTATACCTAAAAGTTGTAATTATCTTTTGTTTTCCAGCATCAGAGCAAACATTCGTCCACAAAGTGAGGAGTCCCGGTGTGGTTTTTCCCGTGCAAAGTGCAAATTAAGAAGTGACCAAGCCAACCATCACCCTCCATTCAGGGGAAGAGTGCAAACCGTGGACAATTTTTTTGTGTGTGGCTCGTTTCTCCTTCCTCATCCTAACCAGTACAAACATAAGTATTTCACAAAATGAGTGGTGCCCGTGTGTACGTCGGAGGACTTCCGTATGATGTCCGGGAGCGCGATTTGGAACGCTTTTTCAAAGGCTATGGACGAGTTACGGAAATTTTGATAAAGAAGGGATACGGTTTTGTTGAGTTTGAAGATTACCGTGACGCGGACGATGCCGTCTATGAGATGAATGGTAAGAAGTTGCTTGGTGAGAGAGTGACCATTGAACCGGCTCGGGGTACCGCCCGTGGTTCCGGTGGCCGCCGTGAGCGTGAACGTCGTGGAGGACGTTCCCGCTATGGACCTCCACTGCGCACCAAGCATCGTTTGATTGTGGAAAATTTATCATCCCGCATTAGCTGGCAGGATCTGAAGGACTACATGCGTCAGGCGGGGGAAGTGACCTACGCCGATGCTCACAGGGACCGTAAAAATGAAGGTGTAGTCGAATTCGCTACTAGTTCGGAAATGAAAGCCGCCATCAAGCAGTTGGACGATACGGAACTAAACGGACGTCGTATCCGTTTGCAAGAGGATCGTGGAGGACGCGGTGGTGGTGGCGGCCGTGGTGGACGTAGCCGTTCCCGTTCGGATAGTCGTTCCCGGTCACCGTCCAGACGTCGTTCCCGATCGGGATCTCGTCGTTCGTCACGTTCCCGTTCCCGCTCCCGCTCAAAGAGTCGCTCGCTGTCGAAGAACGGTCGCAAGTCTCGCTCGCAGAAGGGCGATCGTGACGTTTCCCGTTCCAGATCCCGCGAGGCCGATAAAAAGTCAAAATCCCGTTCCAAGAGCCGCGATGATCGTCGTTCTCGTTCCCGATCCCGGTCCAAGGTGGAGAAATCTCGCTCCCGCTCGGTTAGTCGTTCTCGCTCCAAGGACAAGAAACCGGAACGTTCTCCGAGCCATGACCGGGGTGATCGTTCCCGTTCCCGCTCGGAACGTCGCTCGCGCTCACGGTCAAAGTCCAAGGATGCACGGTCGCGTTCTCGTTCGCGGTCCTACTCCCGATCTCGGTCCCGATCCCGTGACAGTCGCTCCCGCTCGCCCGTCGAAAAACGCGGACGATCCCGCTCGGCATCGGCTGACAACAACCATAAGAGTATGGAAGATTGAACGGCATACCGGAGAGAAAGCTTTTATTAAAGAAAGATTACACACAATTTACTGATGTATAACAATAATTTGATTTGAAATACAACATAACCAATTAAATGGAAGGCATGTTTTCTTTTACTCTGTACTGTAGGTTTGAGATCCAAATGAAATAAAAACCTGTAAAACTGATGCGAAGAGAGTGTTTTGTTATTTTTTTTGGTGAAATCCTTTTGGGCTGGTAACTCTACTGGAAGGGGTATAATGACCCATATTCTTGTTTACGTTCGAACCGTATTTTCCAAACAATAAAAAAAACCAATGCAAAAAAGTGATTGTGATAAAACCATAGGAATGCCTGTAAAATAATTAAAATTTATGGTGAGAATGGAGCCTTCAGTAGTAAGTTAGAGAGAGTTAATCACCCCTATTCTATGTTTCGTTTCGAACGAAATTCTAATACAAAAAAATATTTTTTTGTATGAGAATTTCGTTCGAAACGAAATACAGAATAGGGGTGAATTTTTACTGAATTGTGTATGAGTTTTTGGTTGAAAAATTTACCAGATCTTGAGATTGATGATTGAGACTACCACTCATGTAGCAAGGCGCCTGCACATAGCAATGGGCAATCCAATCTGGACGGTTTGATCAAGTCCCACTGACAAATCATATTCAGCTTGGCGCTGTATGAAGGGCCAAAAACGGAAGGGTGAACCCGTAAGCAGAAACACCCACACGAAACCCACCGGGAACAGAATAAGAATCTCCTTCCAGTAACCAAGATCATATAATTCGCAATGGAACAAGCCCTCGTCCTGAAGGATGCCCCATGAGTGTGGAGAAGAGCCCGCCCTCTATCCACGAAATGTTAGCAAAACAGGAAGTTGGCAATCCCCTCTATGATCCCACTCTCCCTATCCAAATCGCTTCAATCGGTTGCCCTGTTGGACCCTCCCTTTCCTTTTATATATGTATTTTTGAATGTATATTGTAATTTATATGTTTTATATAATGATTCATCAATAACAGTCACTTACCTTGATATCAACATTTTAGAATGATCTTACCATGTATAGTTTTTTTTTTATTGAAACCATTTTGTTCGTGATCTCTCATAAGTAGTGTGCAGCCCAAGTCTTTGTTTATTTGTTGTTTTAACTGATGTGAATTTCACATCTATTTGTTAATTTTACCTTTATCTCTAATTATTTTTACTTGAATTTCGTGTTTATTGATCCTCTTGCATGTCTTGGCTTCATTTCCTCTTGAATTTTTTTTTTAAATGTTTGTATCTATCTCTTTCACTCTCGTTTTCATCCGTAGATTCCCCATCTGATATTTCGCTTGAACTATCTTTATAAATTGTTTCAGCTGCATTTTTGAGTTTTTCTCTATCTTTAACTAACTCTATCCAATCTCTCTCTGTTAATTCTCTATATCTATTTTTATCTTGCTCCAAAGAATCCTTCCAAGTTAAACTAGGTCTTCCTTCTTTCTTTTTATTTAACTTTAATTGAAATGCTTTTCTAAGAAAATGTTCCCTTTCCCTTTCCCTGTGTCCGAAGTAGCTTAACCATCCTATTCTTATATTTCAGTTGATCATTTTACCCTCTATTTTTTTTGTTGCATTGAATCTAATACTATTTGCTTTTTTACAATGATTAAATATATTTCTCAGTATTAGTTTTTCAAAATTTGCCATCTAAATTCTGCTTTTCTTAGTCAAAACTGACACTTTTGTACCGTACCAGATCCTTAGTGATTTTATGACGCTTTTATAGCAATTCTTTGGCGTCACTTATGGTCACAAAATAACCCAGTGATGCTCCACTCGATTTACAAAATAGGACCCCATAATATATACCCTTAGACTTGAGCAATTTAAATCCATGGAAAAAGTTCTTGGACTACAATAGAAATATTCTTAAGACGAGATCTAAGACATATATGATTTCTTCAAGGTTCTGAAACGTATTTCTATTTCAAGATTTCGTGCTTAGGAAAATTTTGAAGATTGCTTTCATAATTATTTATTAAAACCAAAGGCTTGAAAAACCGAGGGGGACGACTCTATTTACGATGCAGGAAATATTGTGTTTTGCTGTGGCTAGCTGCGCGTACGCTGAGTAGATAGAAAGAAGATTTATCACAATTTTGAAGATTTCCTGCAAAAAGATGATGCGCGATGCAAGTAGATGCGAGAAATGAAAGAAGATGTTTCGAAGATTTATTCGCTAGTGTGAGATTTTTTGAGCATCTAGAATTGGGATTTAGATGTGTCGTCCCCCTCGTGAAAAACAAGATTCTGGCTCGGATTCTGGACCATTGAACTTTTACCAAATTCCGGGCTTATACCTGCATTATTTCAAGATTTTAAATCTGAAAGATTTGCAAGGGTACGTACTGATGTTTTTTTTTTATTTTGAATTTAGTTTTTTTTTCCAGACTTAGAACAAATACCAAGGTCTATTTGAAATTAATCGGATTTCGTATTTATCTATTCTTCATTGTTGTTTTTTTTCCTTGATTTGTTTTCCATGCTGAGCACCAATGCTACCGACGCCAGGGAGGCAGCTCCCACACCTAGACTCTACCTATCGACCCATCAACTCATGGACCGGGGACCAACGGCTTTACTTCCCTTCCGAAGGAAGGCGTGATCAGAGATGTTATGCCTCAAGAACATCCCGGCGGCGCCGACTGGGATTGAATCCAGACCTGCTGGGGTGAGAGGTAATCACGCTCTTACCTCTACACCACCACCACCGCTATCATTGTTGTTGATTTCCGTTTGTTCCCGGTGAGATGGCCTCAATTGCGCGTGATTTATTCGGTGAGTTTAGCTTTTTCTCAAATTGAAACATAATTCGAAATTCTGGAAAGCATGTTCAGCAAAGTTAATTTCTAGATCAAATCAAAGTAAATCTGGCTCCATTTAGATTCGATGTGTTTAGCTCGGTGTTTAGAGTAATTGAAAAATACTCAAATTAATAATCAAAACTCTATCTCTATCTTACGCACTTCAAATCGGCCAATCACCAGCTGGTTCGAGTTTGACAGAAAAGTGGTTCGTTTTCACCCGCATATTGTCTCATCTTCCTCTTATCATCGTCGCTAAAACACTACCCCCATCTGTTGAGTACCGTATGCGTGATAATGTTTGCACCATTGAGCAATGAAAAAATTAAAAAAATTCTCAAAAATTTCGTTTTCGATTTTTTTTTTATTTATTTAAAGGGGGGATGTTTTTCAGAGTCTTAAACTATGTTAATCATCCATCGAGTTTCCACTTGCTGCAATTACGGCCTCCATACGCTTCCGGAATGCACGGTAGGTTCTAATAATGTAGTCTGAACCCATTTCTCTCCAGGTACGGGTCAATATTTGTCTGAGGCTTGCTGTACGCGGGTGGCGTTTAGAACAGGCCTTGACTTTCATGACGCGCTATATTGAGTAATCCAGCGGATTAAGATCGGGGCTGGATGGCGGCCACATATCCTTCGCCCAGAACGGAAGATGTTCCTGCAACCACTTCTGAGTGCGGTTCGAGGTGTGGCACGGAGCCCCATCTTGTTGAAATACAACATTTGGCTTCGTACCGTACTGTTCTTTGATCCACGGAAGAACATACTTACTTAAAATCCCGATGTAGACCTCCGTGCTGACCTTGTCGCCTTCTGGAATGAACACCGAGTCCATTTTTTGCCATCGGAAGCCACCAATCCAAACACCATAACGCTAGCAGGATGCTTGGTCAGATACACGTTCTTGTGCTCGTCGGCCACGTCTTTTACCGGAAGAGAACTAATATACCGGTCGGTTCTGGAATTTGATACGGGATCGACGGTAAACATGCTCTCGTCGTAAAAGGACGTTAATAAATGGAAGCATGCTCTCGTCGGTGAACAGGATTACCGGATTTTTCCACTTAATGAAGTTCAAGATTTTCTTGCATCGTTCGACTCGTAGCTCCCGGATGCGGTTGGTAGTCTAAAGTATATTATTGGTAGTGAGTTTTTTTTTACCGTGCCCTCGACTTCGCCCCGCAATCTTCCTTTACGATCTTCAGTGCCGTAAAGTCACTGATCCCGTGTTCCTTTGCCATTTTCCTTATTGAACACACTGGGTTCACCCGAATCTTCCTTTTGATAGCAGGGATAACCCTCGAAACCCGAGTTGACCTCGAACGACCTGTGGCCACCTTCGCGGATAGTTGTCCTTTCTTTTCTCGGTCTAAAACCCTTTCGACGGTCCATCGGGACACTCCCACGGCGATTGAAATATCTTTTTGCGATATTTGCGCGTGGGACAGATCAAGAATACGCTGCCACTTCGTCATGGTGCAACTGTCAAACTAAGTAAATCATTTTCTTTTATACACAGCCTACTACCACAAACGAAGTGACAGACGGAGCGGCTCGAAAACTTTGGTGACTAACTTGCTATTTCAATTTTTCAGTGTACCACATGGCAACACTACTACCATAGAGGTAACTCTAATGCCTTGTTCAGACTGGAGAGTTATAACATGTTATAACGGTTGTCAAATAATTGCAACACAGAAACCACCATCAAGATAGCGCTATAACATGTTATAACCATAGAGGTAACTCTAAGACCACTGGGTCCCGAAGAAAATCATTATTATTTTTGGCTCACTCAGTACCAGAACAACGGTCCCAAGCAGTCCCAAGCTATTTCACTCACCCCTGCATGTTCTGCATGACTCCACACACCCCTGATGTTAACAGTCAAACTTTCATAGCGAATCAAAACAAACATAGTGTAGTAATAGAATTTCAACAAGAATAGGGTACGTTAATCCTTTGCTTGGGACCAATAGGCTACTAAAGTGGTGAGCCAATTTAAAATCGTTAGTTTCGTATTGATTGTTGGATGGATTGTACTAGCATTTTCACCAAATGTATTAGAATGTTTTAGTTCTATCTCTTTCACTCTACTCAAAACTGAAATGCATAAAAAAAAATGACAAAACTGATACACTCTTTGCACACTGTCAAAGAATCATTGTACACAAAATCAACTTTGTTCAAATCAAAACAAAAAAAACTAACCCATCTGGTGGATGATGGCACAAGCTTCCAAGAAAATTCTATTTACAGTGAACCACATTATTTTAATGGCTTTCTGTCACTTCGTTTGTGCTACTACGGTATGAGCTATACGCCTTTTTAATAGAAACTAAGTGATCGATTCAGCCTCTGGCGGTGAGTAAGAGAACTTCAAAAAGAGTGTTGTGAGCAGAAATTTCTGCCGTGAGACATTGGAAGCGGAACACTTTTTCACTATTCCTGATAAATTGATTCATCTGAGATGCTCCAAAGCTTTATCTACAGATGAAAAATTTAATTCTGTATCGTTTTTGAAAGGATCCTGCTGGTGTTCACAAATATTTTTGTTGAGAAAAATGGAAAATTAGGATAATGCCCTAGTGGTTATGATCTTCCGGATTTCTTGCGCGTGAATTGGCAAATCAAAGTTGGTACTCGCGGAGAATAGAAGAACTATGAGAGTGATGATGGTTTCAAAATTTTACACGGTGAGGTATACGAGTGCAATCTTAAAATGCTTTTATTTTGCAAATGGAGCATTTTATATAAATCTGGTTGATGCTATGTTAGTAGAAAACTTAAGGACTACTCAATAGACATATAATACAGAAAAAATAATTTCTTTTTAGATTTTTAGGTGTACACATAGATTTGAGCTTTTCTACCACTGTAGCAGCAACCAGATTTAAATAAAATGCTCCATTTGCAAAATAAAATCATTTCTAGATTGCACTCCTATACTTCCCCCTGGAAAATTTTGAAACCATCATCACTTTTATAGTACTTCTATTCTCCTCGAGTGCCAACTTTGATTTGCCAATAGTTGAGTAAAAAATCAGTTCAGATCTGTGGAAAATCGTAAAATAATACCATTACTGATGGAAATTGGCAAGATGTTTAATGAAAAATGCTTTAATTTGCGTTATGAAAAATCCTTATTATGATGTAAACAAACGGTTTGGTTGACATTTCCTCTCGAACTCGCATGGCGCACTCTACGTTGGTGCTGAATTAAAAAGGCCTATAGGCCTTTTTAATGGGAACTTAACGATCGTTTAACCTCTGGTGGTGAATAGGAGAACGTCAAAAAGAGTGTTGTGAGCTCGGTTGTGAGCAGAAATTTTTGCCTTGAGACATAGGAAACGGAACACTTTTTTACTTTACCTGATAAATTGATTCATCTGAGATGCTCCAAAACTTAATCGACAGTTGAAAAATTTAATTCTGTAACGTTTTTGCATACATCCTGCTGGTGTACAGGAATATTTTTGTTGAGAAAAATGGAAAATTAGAAAAGTGCCTTAGTGGTTATGATCTTCCGGATTTCTTGCGTGTGAATAGTAAGGGTACAAATCAGTTCAGATCTGTGGAAAATCGTACAATAAGACAATTACCGACAGAAATTGGCAAGATGTTGAATGAAAAATGTTTTAATTTGCGTTGTGAAAAATAGTTATTCTGATGTAAACAAACGGTTTGGTTGACGTTTCTTCTCGAACTCACGTGGCGCACTCTACGTTGGTGGTGCATTAAAAAGGCGTATAGTCCTCTCCAGGCGGGTTCGTATTGGTGCGATTTGCGTGTGTTAGTGAGATGATTTTTTTGTTTGCTGTAAGAACTGTCATTCTAAAGTAAAAATAAACAACAAAACGAAAACACAGGAAGTATTTGTTTCCTCCTGGGGTGACGTGCTTGAACGGACCGCACACGTCCGAATGCACTAGCTCGAGTATTTCTGTTGCACGCCTCTGCGCTACTTTCGGGAACGACTGCCGGTGCAGCTTGCCTTCAAGGCAACACTCGCACACCAGCTTTATCCCGCAATCAACCACCTTCATCTGGTTGCCGAGCTCCTTTTTGCTGATCAGGTCCACCACGTCGTAGTCCCTGTGGCCAAAACGACGATGCCACGTATGCTGACAGAAATCGGTATGCCGAGCAGTAGCAGCAACCATAGACCTCGCAGAACATCTCAACAAATACATCCCGTCGCACAGGTCGGCGACGGCCACCGTATGGCCCTTGGTATTTCGGATTCGACATCCATGTGAATCGAACACAACAGAAATATTCTTAGCTACTAGCTTACTTACTGACAACAGGCTACCTTCCAGCTCTGGAACGAACAGGACATCTTGTACCTTCACCTCTTGATCCTTTCCGTTGCCGTTCACGCACAGCAGCATCCCGTTGCCGACGCCAGCAGCAACTGTCTTATTCCCGTTCGCAAGAGTAACATCGACATGCACGTCTTCCACCAGCTCCGAGAAAAATCTCCTGTCGCCTGTCATATGCTGCGACGCACCGCTATCGACGAACCAGTAGCTCTTCAAACCGTTTGCAAAACAGCACTTCACCTCCTCGGCATCGGTGGTTCGACCTGCACTCGCCCAGAATAGTAGGGGTGCACCGGAATCCTGTGCTTGCTTCGCCTTTGGTCCATTGGAACTCCTGCTGCTTCCTTATGCTTGCTGCTTCTGGTTATCCGGCTCGCCTTTCAGTGAAGCCAGATACTTCCGGCAGTTCTTGCGATAATGGCCGGGCTTATTACAATGGAAGCAAACCTTTTCCGCAGACTTCGATTTCGCCATCGTCTTCAGTGCCTTGCTGTCATCGGAGCTGCGACCACGATCCATCCGCTTCTGGTATTCGTCTCGAAGTTTTGACTTCACCAGCTCCACCGTAATATCCTCGTCGGGGCGACTCTCGAGCGCAGTCACCAGGCTATTGTACGTTTCCGGAAGGCTTCTCAAAACCATGGCCACTTTCATCTCCTGCTCGAGCTCCAAACCAGCCGCCTGCAACCGATCAAAAAGCTCCTCAACGTCCAGCAGGTGCGATTCCATATCGCCTCCTTCGTGCAAATTCTTGTTGCATAACTTTTTGAGCAACGAAATCCGTGACGTCACAGTAGCCTTTTCGTGGTGCGTTTTCAACGCATTCCACATCGCACGCGCACTCGTTGCATTTTTGAGCAACCCTAGCTGATTGTCTTCGATGGTGAGACCGATGGTAGCTTTGGCCTTTTCATCCTCCTTCGTCCACTGCGCAGTGACGGGCTCGGGCTTGGCCTCGTCAATGACATGCCACAACTCCTCACGAGTAAGCAGCATCTCCATCCGGAACTTCCAAACGTTCCAATTCGTGTTGGAAAGTCTCGGGAACGAAAACTTCGCAGCGTCCGCCATCTTCCTCCACCTCGAGAAAAAAAATCCTCGTGCGCGCGACTGACCGAAAACTTAAAACGCGTAAAACTCGGAACTTCCCGATTGTCCGCACGAAAAAACTGGGCCCATAACCTGTCGGAGGTTTGGGCAGTGGAATCCGCGTGATTCAAGTGTGGAATTTAATAAAATATGACTCGCGATTATATTGTACTTAACTGAATTGCGTTTTATTTGTAACTGATCGATAGCAAAAACAAAGAGATAGAATAGGGTTACCAACTCTGTGACATCGCACTATATGCCCTGTGGGAACAACGCGGTTCAACAGTGGTACACTGAAAAAATGAAATAGCAGGTTAGTCACCAAAGTTTTCGAGCCGCTCCGTCTGTCACTTCGTTTGTGTTATTAGTGTAGTGTTCGTGAGATCCTGCTTTGAGAACTCAATTCCCCTTGATACCAGTCCCGAAGTGACGTTTCTTCACACACATTTTGACAGTTCCTTATGGGGTTTTGCGTTGGAGTGAGAGAATAAAAAAAAGTCCGCCATGTTTCACACATAGACTGACAGTTACATATGGGATTTCTCCATAGGAGTAAAGAGTTATAGAGCTCTCGTCAACGCCAATAGGTTACGTGCATGCAAAGAAAACCAAGGCATTGTATGCACAGGTGAAACGGGAACCTTATTTGTACGATGGTGCAAACATTATCACGCCTACGGTATACTGTGATGGGTAATACGCTGAACAGACGGCGGTACATAGCAAAAAATGTAATATCGATCAATGTAATTCAAGCTGATGTATGAAATAATGATGTAATAGCAAAAAGCAGATACAATATTACATCAATGGATGTAATTTTGTTCGCAAAATCGATGTACATCGTACAACGCTATATTACACAACCGATGGATTGACCTGGTTGCAGCAGTTTGGATGTAATATTCAACAACTTTTTTTCTTCTGTGTTTGTAATTTAAACCAGTAATATAGTATTTTTGCCAATGTATTTTGTATTAGTGTAGTATTATTAATTTTTCATGAGTGAGCTTTTATTCGCGAGGAAACTCGGAGGAAACGACGGCAAAAGCCATTGTTAATAAATGACATTACGCCCCTTTGAAATGTTTACACTGATATATAAAATTCTCTCATGAACCAAGAGGTGCTCCGGTCAGTAAAAAATATGGTTTTTTTTTTTTTAAATTGGTCTAAAATAAGTGTCTTCTCCAAATTTGGAAATTCGGATTCGGAAGAGGTCAATTTAACTTTTGAAATTTTTCTCGGTCACTTGGCACGGAATAACCCCTAACCAATTTATTTTTATTGGGCCATATTGATGAATACCTTTTCTACTTTTAGCAGTGAGAATAACAAAAAGGACACAGTCACTATTTAAACCCACGAGACGCTACTGACTTAGTCATTTAAATTCTTCACAAAAGACAAACAAGTATGTACATTCTCATCAGCGGTGCTTCTTCTCATAGGATTCCGAACGTGCCAAATTCTGCACTTACAGCATCACCACCACCACCATCAGCGCACCACATCATTGGAAAGTACCAACCAACTATTAGCGTAGGCCATTGACACTGAAGTGTTCTCCGGCCGGGTGGCGACAGTTGACACACTCATCGAAAAATCCAAGAGGACAAGATCAAAACGTAAAATTCCCGCATGTAGGTACCTACGTAAACGAGCCGAGCAGGGAGCACCGCAGACCAGCTGAGATAGGTGATGCTGCTATCTAAACACGGAAGAGCCGAAAGTGCAAAAAACAAAAGTCTATAGGGGACACGGGGTCAACAGGTTCCGCCACCCACTTAGTTTATCGATAAAATGTAATGGATCAAGGCATTTTGGTAAAATGGACGATTCACATATGACGTCCACTCTTGAGGGGGGAGGGGTATATGGGAAAGTATGGGTATGGGAAAAGTATGGGAAAATGAGTGACACAGGGGGGAGGGATGGTCGAACCATTGGAATACGTTGTGGATGTCATATTTGAATCGACCAAAGATCTTTCTCATAGTAACATATTCGATCATTGACTCGGTAATACACTGTACTCTGTGACAACTAACGGAAAACAGATTATGCGTAATTTTCGATAGATGTCACCGCAAACAGCAGCAGGGCAGAAGCTTGACAAAATTAAGCAATTCGTTTTTGTCAGCAAGCCAAACCCAATCTCCCCTACTGAAAAAAAACATGAATCCCAAAAGCCAGCAACCGACACGCTTCCAGTTAACACAAACACAAACAGCAAATTCAAATCCATGAAAGTGGAATGCTATTTTCGTCCACAAGTGCACAATCTTCAATCATCATAATTATAAAATCCGTCGGTGCAAAGATGACCCGGGTGGGACGCGGCAAGAGTGGTCTGGGAAAATTCGATGGATTTATGACAAAACCAAAAGTGAAAAATAAACAAAGTGATGCACATCCAATAATTCGATGCCGGTAGAAGGAGAGGGTTAAAAATAGAGTTCATCTAATGGTTGTTGGTGTTACTTCACGAGAGTAAAGCATAATATTTATTCTGGCGTCTAGCGGTGCGTGAATTTCGCGCCGCCTTATATCCCATTGCTTCTGGTCTCTGCAAGAGGAATTTCATTCAATCTTGACTCATCCATTGAATGGAAATGTATTGATACATTATTTATTTTTCTAATTGGAATTTTGAGCTAAAGTTTGATGACTTTTTGTATATTTCTGTATTTAGGTAGGTGCATTTCCTAAGTCAGGTACAACATAAATAAAAGAAATAGAATCAAAATCGAATCTGGTCAACCGGTGATATGAATACAAAAGTTCAAGCAGCTCAAATTCTGAACATCTGAACTCTCAGTGCTGCTTCGGCAGTCATAAATAATTAGGGGAAAACTTTATGAATAATTTGATTTCAGTCAACCAGTACGTGCTACTAGCAACCTGGGTACTGCGGATTCACTCAATGTGCTTGTCACTGGCAAACGGAGTCAAACATTCAGAAGCAACCATTCTTATCGATCGTCAAGCATCTCATAAAAAGGATCCATACTTTTTCATAATACGTTCTTAATTTTAAGCCCAAAGGCAAAAACCAACAGGCTGTGATGAAAGTATAAAAGTGTGTATGCACTAATCGAGTCAGTAAGGTTTTACTGGGGTTTTGAATTGCGGAACTGTTCGGTAAAACTTTAAAAATCTGTGGAAAATTCAAAAATGAGAAAATTTATTCCGAACTTGTACCAACAATCAATACGAAACTAACGATTTTAAATTGGCTCACTACTTGACTAGCCTTTTGGTCCCAAGCAAATCGATTAACGTACCCATTCTAGTCGAAATTCTACTATTACACAATGTTTGTTTTGATTCGCTATGAAAGTTTGACAGATAAAATGAGGGGTTAGTGGATTTTCCTATGTTTCGAGGGGTGAATCGATTAGCCTGGCACCGAAGAGAGTACCAAAGCTGAGCCAAAAAGTTGAGCACGTTATTTCGGGACCTTCTATTCTAAGAGTTACCTCTATGCTTGTACTGTTAACTCCATTTTATGGTAGAAAATAAAATTTGTCGAATTAATTGTTCCTTATGGATAACAGTCATTTGAATATTTACCGACTTTTCACCAATTCAAAAATCCAGTAAAAATATACTGTCTCCTGTAAAGTAATCTAAAAGTGTAGCTAAGTTTTCAAATGCAGTAAAACAAAATTTGGCGAAACATGTATGTAAACAAACTTTGATGGAGTCATGGGGGCTCGAGCACTCTTGGCTCAGAGCTTTTGGCGGCAATCAACTGAGAAAGAGCAAAACAGTATTGGCTAATCAAAGTAAAGCCAAAACTGGTCATGTGACACCTAGTTTTAAGATCCACAATTACAAAAATGATGATGTACTAAAAAAAAATGTCATGCAGTTTGACAGATATCAAAACGTCATTTTTAATTTTCACCCACTCGCCATCTATGAGTCAATCGTCACTTCGATTCTTCAATTAACTTAAAAATATTTTCAAACAGTTTTTCAATGGATTGTAAAATAAAATCGATCAAATCCGCAGTACCCAGCTAGCAACTAGCGCTCTATGAGTCCATTGGCCTCTTTTACCAATGCCTCACTGCTTCTTGCTGTCTGAGGAACTGACTAAATACCTAATCTTATTGCGTTGCGTCGCGTCGCGACGTCGCTGCCAACGCTCGCTGCCGGCATGAACCATCATCGGGTCACAGTTTGTGACTAGCGGCGTGGATGAATTGGCGATTTCGTTTGTATATAAATACTATGCTAGGCATGTGAATGTTTTGATGGTCCCTATCGCCACTTAGGTAACACGTGCTACCGCCGTAAATTTTGAATTTACATTTATCAGTACGAGTTGGTCACTGATGTAGCGCACTCACTTGCTTACGATGTGATCTCGCTATTTTGTTTTGATTCCGACTTAGTGTTGGCTTTTGCTTAGCCTGAAACTATCTTAACTTACAGTGTGAGGAAATTTGATTGATTAGATTAATCATCTAGACAACAAGGTCCTGTGGCGCAATGGATAACGCGTCTGACTACGGATCAGAAGATTCCAGGTTCGACTCCTGGCAGGATCGCAGATTTTTTTTTAATTTTGAGAGCCAGAAATAGAATGCACAAATGGCCGTTATCAAGGCTCTGATATATAAGGCCAATCAGTCATGACAACGGCCATTTGTGGATTCTATCAACATTGTCATTAACAACGCATATATAGATTAATGGCGATAAGCTCCAACTCGGATTAACTTTTAATCCCGTCCCGGTTTGTATGATCTGCAAAATGTTTGCTTAGAGTCGTGTTGATTAAATCTAATGTTGACATCACAGTGGCCGAACATTCTTGATCGGAATTCAATCTGAGGAGAATACCGGTTGGAGCTTACCGCCATAAGTTTATTTGGATAGATTGATGGAATTCGAGATGGAAACACATTTGGGTATATTTCATGCAAATGTGGTTCTTTTTTTCCAGTTACCCGTTGTTGTAGTGGTGATAAAAATGTAAACATCTGTCAAACGAGACTCACATCAGAATTTTCACTTTTTAAATGGGAAATTTGATTTTAAATGATTTCAATGATATCACCATAGAGGTACCCTAAGAAAATTGTTATGGTTATTTTGCTTAACGACGTGTTCCGGGTATAATCCAAACCATTTGTAGAATAAGTTAACCATTTGGGTTACCATTTGATTAAGGTATTTTTGTATTATGATAACTCTAAGACCAGAAGGTCAGGAAGAAACGTGCTCAACTTTTTGACTCAGCTCTGGTACTATCCCTGGTACGGTCCCAAGCAGAGTTGCAAAAGCTTACGATTGTCACGAGAGCGTACGTAGCCAAAGGAAACGATCAAAGCCTTATACCTTGTACAGACTAAAAAGAACACTGTTGTACCATAGAGGTGTTAAGAAATCTGGAGAACTTTGAGATTTGGACGTATTTACTTTTGTAACAAAACACGCCAATCACCGATTTCTCGCAAATAAAATCTCAACCTCGAAAGCATACACCACAATCAGGTAGAGGAGTGATTCCTATATCATTTGGTATTGTCTCCTTGCGAGCTTTTATTTGCGAGAAATCGGTGATTCGTGTGTTTGGCTACAAATTCAAATACGTCCTAATCACAAAGTTCTCCAGATTTATTGACACAACAACATACCATAATTATCCGCATAGACCTATTCAGTGGATACAAATGAACGCAGTCTATTCTTATGCAAATTTCTTTCCCTTTGCATAATATCCAAGTAAAAAATCATCCGGATAATTGGTATCAAATATGTATTTTGAAATCCAAGATGGTGGCTTCCGTTTTCATAAAAACTACAAGCGACAACCTTATGGGGTTGTACGCAATGGTGACGAAGGACTACGTGGGTTAATATAATGTTATTTTTTAACTCTTTAGTATGACGCGCTTGGCATAGATGGCCCACAGCGACTCACGAAGAGCTACTGATTCCGATCAATAGCGGTGCGGCTTCTTCCTCCTTCTGTGGATGCTCATTAGGGCTGCAGCTCGCTGCTTGCAGGCAGCTTTTCGTTGTGTACTGGAGAACACCATCACTCACCACGCGGTGATTGAATAAACACCGTTTGGTGAGACCGAATGGAATTCAACTTTGAAATCTGTGTTAGGGAAATCGCTTTTCACAGCGCACTTTGAAAAATGATTAAGTCTTTATTTTAGCAGATGCGATTGCGGATAAAGTTATTGAAATTAATTCAGGGGCAGCTGAGTTATTAAAGTTCAAAATCTTTCATAATTTCGTTACATGTTCCATTTTTGGTTTTCACAAAGTGTACCCCCATATAGAAATCACAAAAGTGGAAAATACTATCAAATATTCATCAATATGGGTATTTTTGGAATCGGGGTGATATCTAGAGGCCGGAAATTGATAACCGACACCATTTTAAAATTCAATATAGGGGCCATTGAGTTCAGAAAAAAGTGGCAAATACCCCACAATATAGGAATTTTCAGAGCGAGGCCGACGTTTAGATGTCGAAAATTTATATCCGAAGCTACTTTGGAATCCAATATGGCAGCGATTGGGTTCAGAAAAACTGACAATTACCTTAACATACGGGTATTTTCGGAACGGCCGAAATTTGATATCCAACGCCCTTTTCAAATCCAATATGGCGGCCATTGGGCTCAGAAA
The DNA here is from genome assembly GCF_037179485.1 of Ochlerotatus camptorhynchus. Lineage (NCBI taxonomy): Eukaryota > Metazoa > Arthropoda > Insecta > Diptera > Culicidae > Ochlerotatus > Ochlerotatus camptorhynchus. The sequence continues at coordinate 4,478,339 of NW_027040682.1, read as the reverse complement.
AAGTGGTAAATACCCTAAAATATGGGTATTTTGGAACGGGGACGACGGGTAGATGCCGATAATTGATGTCACACGCCTATTTGAAATCCAGGATGGCGACCGTTATCGTATAATATTTTACAATTTTTCTAAAAAAGGTTGCCACTATCTTGCATTCCAAAATGGCATCGAACATCGATTTTTGGCCTTCCGATAATACCCATTTTGTAGGGTATTTCACAGGTTTTTATAAACCAATGGCCACCATCTTGGACTTCAATCGGACATTAATTTTAAGCCTCTACACGTCGTCTCTTATCCGAAAATATCCATTTTGTAGGTGTTTGAATCTTTTTGAAACCAATGACTGCCATTTTTGATTCCAAAACGGCGTCAGGAATTGATTTTCAGTATCTACCATCATTCCCAGTGCTCGGTGGACAAGCTACTTTAGACCAGATGACCATGGCAATGCAAGAAAATATGTTTTCGTCAAAGGAAGTATCACAACACAGGTACTTGCTTTTAGATATTTTTTAGATACTCGATTACCCTGAAGGGATAATTTATGTAGGGATGGGACCTGATTGAAACAATCTGGAAGGGGAGAGAGGAATTGCCAACTCCCTGTTGTTAACATTTCGTGAATTGAAGGTGGGCTCTTCTCCCCACTCATTGGGACATCCCCTCGTACGATGGCTTGTTCTGTATCGGATTGTAACATTTTTACTATCGGAAGGAGATTATTTTTGCTACCGTGGATCACGCGTAGTGTCTCTGCTTGCGGGTCCAACCTCCGTTTTTGGCCCTTCATACAATGGTAAATTGAATACAACCAGGTATCGTACTTGGTCAAGTCATGCGAGGTGGACAGTCTAATGGCTGTGCCCTGCAACAATGAGTGGTATAAAGGGTGTCCACGATGAAATTGCCACACTATGAAATTGCTCTAACTTTTTAACCGTTGGGTAGAATCTAATGAAAATTTGGGTGGATTTAGTTCATAGTGCATTATTAACATCCTGCAAGTTTTAAAGTCCTGTGATCAAAACTCGCGGAAATGGAGTCGAAAGAACAGCTCGTGCGTGATAAAATCTTGCGCATTCATCACGAGAACAAGGATCTCTCGCATCGTTCCATCACTAAAACGTTGGGAATCGCGAATTCCACGGTGTCGCAAGTGATTAAGCGGTTCGAGGAACGGTTGACCACCGATCGGAAGCCCAGAAGTGAAGGAAAAAGTATTCCGTACAACACCAAAAATCACAACCGCGTAGTTGGGGCCTTCAATCGAAATCCGAACGCCTCCGTTAGGGATGTGGATAAGAAGCTGCACCTAAGCCGAAGTTTTGTCCAGAAGGCCAAAACTAAGGCTGGGCTTCGAACGTTCAAGGTACAAAAGGCCCCTAATCGCGACGAGAAGCAGAACAAGTCCGCCAAAACCCGTGCCAGGAAGTTGTACCTCAACATGCTGACGAAAGTTGAATGCTGCATCATGGACGACGAAACATATGTGAAGGCCGACTTCAAACAGATCCCCGGCAACCTGTTTTTCACGGCCAAGGATAAGTTCAGCGTTCCGGAGCATGTCCGCACTCAGAAGATGTCCAAATTTGCGAAGAAATTCCTGGTTTGGCAAGCCATCTGCACGTGCGGGAAGCGGAGTGCACCTTTCGTGACCCAGGACACGATGAACGGACAGGTGTACATAAAAGAGTGCCTCCAGAAGCGGCTGCTTCCTCTTCTGAAAGCCCACAACGTCCCAACAATCTTCTGGCCGGATTTGGCCTCATGCCACTACTCCAAGGACGTGCTGAAGTGGTATGCGGACAATAAGGTCAATTTCGTGCCGAAAATGTTCAACCCTCCCAACACTCCGGAGCTCCGCCCCATCGAGAAGTACTGGGCGATTATGAAGCAGCACCTTCTTAAACGACCTAAGGTAGTGAAGACAGTCGAGGAACTGAAGAAAGTATGGGTTTACATGCAAAAAACGGTTGATTCACAGGTTGTGCAGAATCTTATGGCCGGGGTTAAGGCCAAGGTGCGGGCATTTGCGTATGGACTGTAAATAAAATACGAGTAAAATGGTAAAATGAAGTTTAATAGTTATTTCTCAATCCCTGAAAATTTGATGGCAATCGGATGAAAACTCGAATTTTGCGAATCAATTTTGTGTGTGGCAATTTCATCGTGGACACCCTTTACTTTACATTATTTGTTCCAAATTCAAAATAAATTACATTTCATTTTAACCTAGGTGCTCCAGCTACTACAGTAACTTACCAGCCTTAATTGTTATGATATATATCTAAGAGTTTTTACATTGTTCCTGCCTTGGCAATTCAATATTTTAAACAGGTTTGTTACATTGCAATGATGCATTCCCGTACACCCGCACACACAGAGAAGTTCAATACGAATCAACGTTAAAATATAGTTTTAAATGAGATTTTGAAGTTTCTGTATTTCTGTACGTTTAATGCACTCTTGGAATAAAGCTCACTCTCATTACGTTACGCTTCCAGTTTTCCTGAGGCTAAAGGCCCAAACGCAATGAGACCGGAAGCGGCAGTGGATCTGATAGAGCTTACTTGTCGATTGAATACTAGTTAATAATTATTACTAAATTATGATTTGTTTTCCGTTGATCTTGTTTTCTGTGCTGAGCACCAATGCTACCGACGCCAGGGAGGCAGCTTCCACACCAGACAGATGCAAAATTTGAAATTTTCGCTCCACAGTGCTCAAACGGTTTCAAATCAGCTCCTGATTGGCCTCCTAAAATTTAAACTCATTTGGTTGGGACTTGGCACAAACTATTCGAAGTTTATATGGAAATTACTATGGGAAACCAAACTTTTTGTTCATTGTCTTCTCTCCATTTTCCATATTGCTTTTTCGAATATTTCTATAACTATTATAACGGGAAATTTTCTAAGCTACAACTTTGCGTGATATCGTTTTTCAGCCAAATGTCAAATTAAATTGTTATTAATTGTTTAAGAGATTGATAATCTTATGGCATGATCAAGCAGCTGTTCTGTACTTCTTTCCTTTATTTAATGTCGGTCTCTGTTCCGCAATCTAGTGCCAATCACCGACGGACATCGATTGCTATCCATTGACGGCAATCGAATGTGCAGGAAGGCAGCTTCCACACCTGCGTAGGATATCGCACCCATATTCAACACACATGGGCCGGGGCCAACGGGTTTACTTCCCTTCCGAAGAAAGGCGTGATCAGAGATCTTATGTCTCAGAACATCCCGGCGGCGCCGACTGGGATTGAACCCAGGCCTGCTGGAGTGAGAGGTAATCAAGCTTACCACTACACCACCGGCGCCGCTGACGGAGTATTCCATTTTTGATAATTTTCGGGGTTGTACCAATTGACCATTATACCAAATGGCTATTTGGAAATTATGCCAAATAGGCTTTTCCTCAGAGGGAAGTGGGACATTTCGCCGACGTTCATTTCACCGAAGCAGTGTCTGTTTTTTTCATATACCCTCACACGCACTGAGTATCGCTTCTACCCAGTGTAGATAAATTGCGGTTGTTTTGAAAATCTTCGCTGTCGAAAGTCAATGCTTGCACGTCAAGCAGTACAGTTCGGTCTTTGCTCGCTCTGTCGAGTTGTTCGATTTACCTATAGTTTGTCACAAATGTTCCCAGATATACTGCACGTCGAGTCGTCAGTAGTGTCGGTCGCATTGCGTGATGGGAAGACAGCGCTCCCGGAGCAGACTTCGTGACCAAGCGAAGAAGAAAAGCAGTGGTGAGGGTAGCTCGGTACCTACCTCAAATAGGTACGCTACTCTTCCCACCGATGTTGGGAATACCAACCCAGTCCCGGTGAAGCGGACGAAAAAGTGGAAGAAGAACCAAGGACAGCGACATCAGTGATTTCGGCGACGCCGTCGAAACCAAGAATTCTGCCGGCCCGAGTGCGGCGAAAGTCAAGCTTCCTCCACTAGTGGTGAAGCAAGTACCACTCAACACGCTGATTGGCGATCTCTCATCGCTGGGCGTTGCAGCTGAGTTTAAGCTCGGCAGGATCGGCACCAAGGTGATGCTGCGAACAAAAGCGGAGTACGAAGTGGCCGTGAAATATCTGAAGGATTCCAAGGCGGAATTCTTCACGCACGACATCCCCGGTGAGAAGCTCTTCAAGGTAGTCATCTGGGGTCTACCAAACTTTGACCCCAAGATGGATGCAAGCTAGCCCCAATCGCTGTCTTCCGAATGACAAGGAGAGACGAAAACGTGAAGGCATACCCGGATTGTCTCTTCCTGGTGCACTTCCAGAAAGGGACGGTGACTCTCAATGCGCTGCAAGCCATCCGATCGATCTACTCCATCATCGTACGGTGGAAGCCATACCGTGGTGGCCATCGTGACGTAACGCAGTGCCAGCGGTGCCTCAATTTTGGACACGGTACCCGCAACTGCAACATCAAGCCACGCTGCAGCAACTGCGCTCAATAACACGCCACTTCCAACTGCCCTGCGGAGGGAGCCGTGGCGTTAAAATGCGCCAATTGTGGTGGTGCTCATCACGGTTTCGACAGACAGTGCTCCAAACGCGAGGACTTCAAACGCATCCGAAAACAGGTGGCAACTAACAACCAACCAGGACGCAAGAAGGACAAAGTCCCGGCATTTCGGACGGAGGATTTCCCGCCTCTTCGTGCTCCTCAGCAAAGGCAAGCGAATTCACGGGTGCATCTCACTCAAGCAACTTCCGGTGATTCTGCTGGCCAAAGTTCTTCATTCCCCCCTGGATTCTGGAGACAACCAACAGCGCAAAACAACAACCCCGATCTGTTCTCAGCGGATGAACTGATGGAAATTTTCGTCAACATGTCCGGTGCTCTTCGTAAGTGCCGCAATAAGCCCGAACAGATCCAAGTGCTCGGTAAGTTCATCATCCAATATGGTGTCTAAACCGCTAACTATCGTCACCTGGAATGCTTGCTCTGTAAGAGTAAAAAAGATTGGGCTTGCCGACTTCCTCCACAAGCACAGCATCGACGTGGGCCTTCTAACCGAGAATCATCTAAAGTCCGGCGACAGATTCTGGTTGCCTGACCACAACATTATCCGGCTTGATCGCACCAGCTCCAGGGGGGGGTGGTGTAGCGGTTATCGTCAGAAAGGGAATCAAGTTTTGCACTCCACCCCACATCCGCACTTCTATCATCGAGGCCATTAGTGTGGAGGTGGAGTCGGCGACTGGATACGTCCAGTTCATCGCCGTCTACTGCCATCGACAGTGTGCCGCCAGCAGCGGACTAGCGGCTAAATTTAAGAAAGACCTGTCCACCATCACCCGTACCGGTTCCCGCTTCGTAGTTCGAGGAGATCTGAATGCTCGCCATGAGGCCTGGCGGAACTAAAGGGTGATACGGTCAAAATTTGGTCAAGGGAAAATGCGTGTAAATCGGTGAAATCGTTTATTTAAAAAATCAAATTAAATTTCTTTTTCAAGTTCAATTAGTATAAAATTCAGGAAAAATATTCAGTTAGGCTTCCGCTTTTCCAAATCCGAATTACCGGGCCTTACGCTTGACCCCTGCCATCAGATTTTGTACAGCCACCTTGTCCACCTTCTTCGCCGCAGAAAGCCAGTTTGCCTTGAACTGCTGCTCGCCCTTAGCAGTTTTTTTGGTCTTCTTTAGGTTCCGCTTGACAATAGCCCAGTATTTCTCAATTGGGCGGAGCTCTGGCGTGTTGGGAGGGTTCTTGTCCTTGGGAACCACCTGCACGTTGTTGGCGGCGTACCACTCCATGGCCTTTTTACCGTAATGGCAAGATGCCAAATCCGGCCAAAACAGTACGGAACAACCGTGTTTCTTCAGGAAAGGCAGCAGACGTTTATTCAAACACTCTTTCACGTAAATTTCTTGGTTGACAGTCCCGGAAGCTATGAAAATGCTGCTTTTCAAGCCACAGGTACAGATGGCTTGCCAAACCAGATATTTCTTTGCGAACTTTGACAGTTTCATGTGCTTGAAAACATCTGCTACCTTTCCCCTTCCTTTTGCCGTATAAAACTCCTGTCCCGGAAGCTGCTTGTAGTCGGCTTTGACGTAGGTTTCGTCGTCACTACCACGCAGTCAAACTTTGTCAGCATCGTCGTGTACAGCCTCCGGGATCGCGCTTTGGCCGTCGTATTTTGTTTATCATCGCGATTTGGAGTCACTACCTTCTTGTAAGTCGATAGTCCGGCTCGTTTTTTGGCTCGATGCACGGTTGTAGACGATACACCCAGCTTATTTGCGGCATCTCGGAGAGAGAGGTTAGGGTTTCGCTTGAAACTACCGGCAACTCTCTTTGTCGTCTCAGCGGCTTCCGGTTTTCGATTTCCCCCCGATCCAGACTTCCTGGCTGTCGACAAACGTTCCCCAAACACTTTAATTACATTTGTAACGGTTGATTTGGCAACTTTTAGCGATTTTGCCAACTTTGCGTGCGAGTAGCTCGGATTTTCGCGATGCGCGAGCAAAATTTTGATGCGCTGCTCTTCTTGCTTGGACGGCATTTTGACAACTGAAGAGTGAATTCCAAAATCAAAATAGGAGCAACATTCTACACACACACACCTTCAAAATGAGGGGTGTTCAGGTTTTTTAAATGCAAAATTGAAAGAAATACGTCAAGTTGATATTGACCAAATTTTGACCGTATCACCCTTTACCAGCAGAACCAGAACGGTCGTCTGCTGTTCGACCACGCACAGCATGGGCTGTACTCCGGTTGGTTTTCAGATGAACCAACATTCATCTCACCGGCGGACAACCCATCGACGCTAGACCTGTTCCTGACAAATATCGGCTTGTCCAAGCCGGTAGCCTTGAACGAACTCAGCTCCGACCACCAACCGGTGGTGTCTGAACTGGGCTGCAACGTGGCTCCTGCTTTAAACCTGCGCAAGGACTACCATCGCGTAAACTGGGCCCAGTTTGGACGCGTGGTAGACAGGCACATCATCGACAACCCACCGCTTGATACCGTGGAGGACATCGACCGGGCGTTGGAAGGACTCCAACAGGCCATATCCGTGGTTGACGAGGCGTGTGTTCGACAAGTTCCTGTGAGGGGTAAGTTTGTTGCTAATGATTTTCACACCCAATTATTGATTCGGTTGAGAAATGTTCGTAGACGACGCCAGTTTCAGAGGACTGGAGATCTGGGCAAAAAACGTGAAATGGCCGATCTGAACAGGCAGATTGCTTCCAGAATGGACTCATTCCGAAATGAAAGTTTCGGGCGTGTTGTCCAGAATCTGGACGACCGCTCCAGACCATTCTGGAAGGTAGCCAAGGTCCTGAAAACTCATCCCAAACCCATTCCACCTCTCAGAGTCGAAAATGATGACGATCGGCTTTTAATTACCCCACAGGAGAAAGCAAATGCGATCGGCGACCATGTCGCTTCATCGCATTTATTTGGCTCCACTATCCAAAGTCCGCACGATGATCAGGTTGCGCAATGCGTTCAAAACCTAGATGCCTCCCCTTGTATCGTGCCTCCGGCGGATATGATTACAGTACAACAAATTTGCTCAGCGCTGAAATGCACCAAGAACATGAAGGCTCCCGGGTTTGACGGTATATTCAACTTGATCTTGAAGAGACTCAGCATGAAAGTGCAGTCTCTCCTAACCGCTATCTTCAACAGATGTTTGGAACTGCACTACTTTCCAAGCACCTGGAAAGTAGCAAAAATCATACCAATCCGCAAGCCCAGTAAGGATCCAACATTGCCTTCAAGCTACTGACCAATCAGCCTCCTTTCAGCGCTGAGCAAATTGTTCGAGAAACTCATTCTCAATCGTTTGCTCAAATTTGTCGAGGAAAATAACATTCTCCTTCCGGAACAGTTTGGATTCAGAAAGGGGCACTCCACCAATCACCAGCTAGTACGGGTGATGAATAACACCCGAAGTAACAAAGCTGTATCCAAGTCCACAGCCATGGCCTTGTTAGACGTTGAAAAGGCGTTTGACAATGTTTGGCATGACGGACTTGTGTACAAGCTTTGTAACTTCAACTTCCCATTACATCTGGTTAAAATCACCCGTAACTACCTTCAGCAAAGGTCGTTTAAGGTATCGTTGAATGGTTGTCTTTCCGACACGTTTTCCATCCCAGCAGGAGTGCCGCAAGGCAGTCTGCTGGGCCCCTTGCTTTACAGCATTTACACTTCCGACATTCCTCCCCTTGGTGACGGTTCCGGGCCTTTGCTGATTATGCCACCACGTGGAAAATTAAAATCAATCCCTCCAAAACACAAGCGATCATGTTCCTCCATCGGCAATCGCCCAAACTGAAACCTGCTCCATCTTGTACTGTAATCATGGATGCCACAAGGGTTGAGTGGTCTGCCGAAGTAACCTATCTCGGGATGTTGTTCGATGAAAAGCTCCTCTTCCGTTCGCATGTAGAGAAAACTGTAGTCAAGTGTTCTACCTTGGTTAGGTGTCTGTATTCGCTGATTTGCCGCAGATCCCGCCTCTCAAGGGTGAACAAACTGGCTGTCTACAAACAAATCATAGCACCTGTGATCCTCTACGCAGCTCCGGTGTGGGAATCAAGTGCACAGATTCACAGGGACAAAATCCAGGTCACTCAGAATAGAGTGCTGAGGATGGTACTTGATCGTCCTTTCGACACTAGAATAACAAATTTACACGAAGAGGCAGGCATTGCCAACATAGATTACAGAATTAACGAAATTAAGACTAAATTTACACAAAAATGTAATATATCAGAACATGCTTTGATAAGCAATTTGTATATAGTAGATTAGGTATTTATAGTAGTTGTAGGTTAGTTATAAGTAGTCTCCTTTTTCAAATTTAAAACAAACCAATCCCACCAAGGTGGTCATTCTCTTAAACAGGCCTGATAGGACTAGGAACTGTAATTAATAATTAAAATCTCAAACGTACTAAAGTTGAAAAGACGCATCTGTGTCACTTGAAAATTCATACATGTAAACCACACAAACACAAGAAATAAAGACCATTCAAAAGTCAAAAAAAAAAAAAGATTGGTAGATAAATTTCCAATCGATTGGCTTGTTTAGAATTAAAATCGATCTGCTATTGACAGAGTTATATGTAGTCAAAACCTGACCTTTTTTGGATTTTGGTTTTTTGAAATTGTACCCCCAATATGTTGCCGAAAGACGAATATTGGAAATTTATACGAAGTTCCTTAAGAGAAAAGTCAGCGAGTCATTTTGGCGATTTTTTCTATTTTAAATAACATAAGTTTATTGATTTTTTCCCGGTTCTCGGTGCCATCCTGCATCTACATTTTATGTCTTTGTTGTTTGGTATGGTTAACGCTATAGTTCCACCAATTATTGAGTCAATTTCAAACCCAACATAGGTTATTATTCAGAGCACACGTCAGCATTTAAAATCAGCCCCAGTGTTGCCAGATATACCGATTTATCGGTATTTATACCGATTTTCAAACTTGATACCGATATACCGATAAGCTTTCTCAGAATACCGATTTATGTGATTTTATACCGATTTATACCGATTTTTATAAATTATCAAAATGATTATTGTCTGCCCGCTGAACTGTCAGATGAAACTATTGTGAAAGACTTTTATCTTTTTGAATATCTAAAAAAAATTGAGTTGATTCAAATAATTATTCATCTAAAAAATGTGTTTTGCTTGATACTCTTTCGACTAATGTTTCCATTTCCTTGCCGAGAAGCAGCTGATGGCTCATCCCGGTAATTCCTGGGAATCAGGAAATACTTTTATTCAGTGAACTATATGTTAATTTGATAACATCCAAATTTTATTTATTTTTCCCTTGGAAGTTTGTTCCATCTTCCCCCGGAAATTTTCATCCACCTTACCCCGTAGGTTATTTCCCGATTCCTACCGGAAAGTTATTTCGACTTCCCTTTGAAGCTTCTTCTGGCTTCTCTAGAAAAGTTCTCCCGTTTTCTACTGCCAGTTTTGTTGTCAGCTTCCCCGAAACTTCAGGGATGCTTCCAGAGCTTAATTGCTTTTCTATTAGCTTCAAGAAAATTGCAGAAATTTTTAAGAAGTTCTGCCTGTTCAGAAAGCTCAAGACTTTTGGGTAAGTTTACAGATCTGTTAGGGTCAGATTAATTAAAGACGGGCTTATTCAAGGGCGTCGCCAGGTTTCGAGTTAGGGAGGGGCGAAAAAATTACTATGGAAAATTTGGCCGAATGCCATTTCACCGAAAGCCTTTGTGTTGCCTAGTTTAGGGGGAAGTTTCCCCTCCCTACCCCCCCCTCTGGCTACGCCTATGGGCTCATTTACTTTTGTTAAAATTCGAGAACCTGCGAAGTTCAGAAAATTCCAGGGAACTCTAATGAACTTAAGAAAACATCAGACATATTTTGGATTTTTTTTTTCAACTTCAGGGAAATTTAATGGTATTTAGGACAGTTTAATTTGTTTCATGATAATTGAACAGATCAATTAATTTATATTAAATTACTGAACCCAGAATGGAACTCCGAGAAACTTAGGGGATATCCAAAAACTTCAGCTTAGTTCTCAGAGGTTCATGAACATTTTGGAAACGTAAAGGAAGTAACATGAACATTAGAAAAATGTGAGAATATTTTAAGGGAGGTTCGTTCATTTTAATGGCAGATCGGAGAACTTTTTAAAATAGAAATTAAATCCGGTAGACCAGAGAACTTCAATGCTGATGTTAAATTAATTTCAATTAAATTGCGAGAGTGCTTAAGAAGTTCCAGAATGTTCCAAAAAGTCCAGAGGCCTTCAAAGAAAAATAGAGATTTTCCGGTAGTTTCATTATAATCAGGGAAGTTCCAAATACTTCTAGGATGATCAGAAGAGAACTACAAAATAGCACAAATAACTTCAGGAAAATTGTAATAACTTTCAAGGAGGATGATGGGATATTCCGAAATGTATTACAGGAATATTCCGAAAAATTCAGGTCCATTGCGGGGTCGTCAGTTATCACGGAGAACAAATTCGTTATGTTAAGATAATAATCCTAATACACTGGAACCTCCATTTACGAACCAAAACGGGGGTTCGTAAATCGAATTAGTGCGTAAAAAAAACTCGTTATTTGGGATTTACTTCGTAAAAAGAGGTTTTTGAAAATGTTGGCAAATACCCCACAATATGGGTATTTTCGAAATCAGGGTGACGTGTAGGGACCGGAAATCGATGTCTGATGCCATTTTGAAATGATGGTGGCATCCGGTTACAGAAAAACTTGAAAATTAGGCCAAATACCCCATAATATGGGTATTTTTGGAATCAGAGTGACGTAAAGGGACCAAATATCGATGTTTTACGCCATTTTTAAATCCAATGTGGCGGCTTCCGGTTACATAAAAGCTTGTAAATTCTGTCAAATACCCAACAATATGGGTATATTTGGAATCAGAGTGACGTGTAGGGACCGGAAATCGATGTGTGACGCCATTTTGAAATCCAAGATGGCGGCTTCCGGTTACAGGAAAACATGGAAATTCTGTCAAATATCACCCCACAATATGAGTATTTTTGGAATCGAAGTGACGTGTAGGGACCGGAAATCGATGTGTGACACCATTTTGAAATCCAAGATGGTGGCTTCCGGTTACAGAAAAACTTGGAAATTCTGCCAAATACCCCACAATATGGGTATTTTTGGAATCGGAGTGACGTGTAGGGACCGAATATCGATGTCTGACGCCATTTTGAAATCCAATATGGCGGCTTCCGGTTACAAGAACACTTCGAAATTCTATCAAATAACCCACAATATGGGTATTTTTGGAATCTGATTGTCATGTAGGGACTGGAAATCGATGTGTGATGCCATTTTTAAATCCAATATGGCAGCTTCCGGTTACATAAAAACAAAAAAATAATGTTAAATAACCCTCAAAAACGAAAAATGGCGTCTTACATCGATTTCCGGTCCCTACACGTCACTCCAATTCCTAAAATACCCATATTGTGGGGTATTTGGCAGAATTTCAAAGTTTTTCTGCAACCGGAAGTCGCCATCTTGGATTTCAAAATGGTGTCAGACATTGATTTCCGGTCCCTGCACGTCACTCCGATTCCAAAAATACCCATATTGTGGCGTATTTCACAGTATATCCCAGTTTCCCAAAATCACAAAAATCACGTTATTTGGGATTTACTTAGTAAAAAGAGGGATGTAAATGGAATACTGCGTAAAAAAAGACTTCGTACACGGAGGTTTCAGTGTAGATACTTTCACATGGAAAATATTGAAGTTTTAAAAAACCTATAGTGATTCCAACATTAATTTGACCGTCAACTCAATCATATCTACCTAATAGATTCAACTATTCATCTTATATCAACTATAACTTTTATCAATTATAACAACCGTCATATGTAATTTATTTATATAATTTGGCTTCGAGTGATCATTATAAATCCACATACTTTTAACTTGTGATACGTAGAGCAGGCGATAAGATAGCTGGCTCTCATGCAGATGAACACTGTTCAAATCGAAGGTGAATGTTCTTGTTCACTTTTTATGATTTTGCAGTTTTGTTTTTTTAGATCGATAAAGAAGCAAGACAAACATCCTAAATAAGTCGATAATGAAGAGCAGTTCGTTTAATAAACATTGTAAAATTTTGTTTTCGCCAACAATAGTTTTCTTGAATCAACTAAAGCATAGTTGTATTTTGAAGTTTGACGTTTTTTCATCTACTGAAAAAAATAAAGTTGAGCCAACTATGGATTATAATTGATGCCCTCCATATATAAAGTCAAATCAACTAATGTTTCGAGTAATCTCTAAAACATTTGAACAATATAGTTATTTTAACCGGAAAAATAATTGCGCCTGCTATAATTTGTTCCCAGTGATGTTTTATAAATATCAGGAAAATTTCTGAATCATTTGAACATGTAAGGAACTTCAGGGCATGTTGTTCAAACACCCCCAAGAAATCTCTTTCTTCCGGCATTTTTTCTCAACTTGACTTCTCCTTGAAATTTCTTTCGACTGTTCCTCTGGCTTCCGACTATCTCCAAAAGTGTATTCCAATCTTCCATACGACGTTTCTTCCAGCGTTTTTAGGAAGCTTCATCCGTCTACTCAAGAAGCTTCAACTAAACTTCTACCGAATGTATTTGTAGACATTTCTTTCGCTTTCATCTGGGAGTTTCTCCATAAGCGATAAGTTCCATGAGTTTTTTGACTTCTAATAGAAAGTTTTTCTGAGCTTCCCCTGGAAATGACTACTTCTGCAATTTGTTTTCGAATTCCAAATATTTTCTAGCTTCCTTTGGATGTGTCATCCGATTTTTTTCCCGATAGGTTGTTTACGTCAAAAGTTTCTCAATATTTGTCTCAGAAGTTCCCCGGATATTTTTTCGACACTACGTAGAACTTCTTCAAACTTCTTCGAGAAGAGCTTCTTTATTCTTTCTCTGGAATTTTTTTCGGCTTCTTTCAGAAACTAATTTAAACATTCCCCGGAAATTTCTTCCGGCTTCAAAGCAAAATGTTCGTTTTTGGTCTTAAAGTTTGAATTTTGAAGGCGAAAATTCAAACTTTAAGACCAAAAACGGCAAAAATATGAAATTAATCTAAAAATTAGAATACCGATAAATACCGATTTTCTTAAACCTTTGATACCGATAATCTTGAAAAACAATCTGGCAGCGCTGATCAGCCCCTCAATTGGATTGATTCAGCTGAAAAGATACAAACCGGAAAGTGTCATTTAATTTAATTATGCAGCGATAATCGACGTGACGCGCCAGCCGTTTTGTCTCAGTTCGGAGCTGTCCAAAAATGGGCAACACCACACGAGTCTGTCAACGATCACCTTGCCAGTGGGGTCAACCAGCTGCATGACCCTATTTTATTATCTTCTGCAGTTGAAAATTGATGTTACTTTCGTCATAATTTATGTGCTAGATTGAGTTAGTAGAGTCTCGCTTCTTTCCAACATACAATTATAACCCAATCGATGACCAATGTCAGTAGCAAATGTGTCTGAACAAGTCCCGAAGATTCAGTCGCTGGTAAGATGAATGGACTTAATGATATCGCTTGAACTATATATAATTGGATAGTTGTGAGTGCGGACGGACGGGCGGTTGATCAGAAGCGTGGGACCATTCTAACATTGATAGAGCCATTTGTCATAGTTCCGTAGACGACTGACTGCGTTGGAGAGCGAACTAATTGAACGATTTCGATTAGATTTATTTCCATGTTTACAAGAAGTCGTGTGGATTTCTTCGGTTGGGTACCTCGTGCAACTTTGCCACAGCTGTAGAAACAACAACATCGAAATGTGACCGAAGCAACTCCATCAAAGTCCATTAAGATTCATAAACACACAGCCAGCCAGATCTTCTGCGAAGGATAAACAATTAAGTCAGGGAATTATGCTTCTTTCTCTTTTTTGTGCCATCGGAGACGGTCAAGGAATTTCGTCCCCCTTCTCGTCGTCGGCCAAGCACGAACCGGCTTAAATTAATAAGAACAAACTGATAGTCAACAACAGCAACAACAACAATAATAACAATTAAAAGTAAACTCCCCGAGAGCCAGAAAGTGGTGGGACCGTTGCACTTTGCTTCTACGACCAAGGATTCGTTTTGCATACAAAGAGTGCGATTTTTATTGCCTCCGAGTCTGAAGAGACCAATTTCGGTTTGGAGGAGAACGGGCGACGAAGACGAAACATGATCCCATGAATTGCAGAATATTGTGCCATTTGGATAAAGTTCTGAGCGGTTCCTCATACCGCCGCCGCAGCCATTCATGGGATGCTTTGTGGACTTTGGCTGCAAGTTGGCGGAATGTGCAGTGGAGTAGAAAAATTAATTAAAACTGCACTAGAATAATTATAAGTCTCTAGGCGTCTCGTCGCCTTACCGCGGGCAGTGCTGTAGGATGCAATGTTTTCCTTGGCTGGGCTTTTGGGAGTGGACATTAAACATTTGTGATTCTATATGTCAATCTCATCAATAACTCATATCCATGTTCTAATTTTTCAAAGGTTAGATTATTTTGTTTTTTTGGACCCCACAATCTTTAGAATCATACGGTTATCAAACCTTCCCCTGGTTACACCCCCCTCAAGTTTTGAACACTCAATTCACTCAGTCAGTGTTCGGACACTCTATAAATGACGATAAAAATCTCCGGAGAAATCGAAACAAAACACCAACACACCGACGACGAAAAAAACAAATAAATAAGTGTGGTTGAGATGTGAGAGAAATGAAATATAAGTCCAGCAGTAGCCAGCTTAAGACTCATAACAATTTAAATAAATATGCAGTAGATTCCACGCTCGCTGATGGTCGCAGCTCTCCTCTAGACCTCCTCCACGGTCACTGCTGGGAAGGCCAAAGGGAATTCCTCCCACGTTGCTCCTGCTGCCCGCTAGACACTTTGCTATTTTGCCGACAATTTTCCTGGCAGATGGTACCTCCGAGGCAGAATTAGGATTCATAGTGCACCACGCTTGGCCTCAGCCCATTTCCGTTCCCTGAAGAAGTCACTCGATGCCATAGCTAAAAGTTCATCGTTGCACATTTGCATGTGATTTGCATGCAGCGATGAACAAATTTTCAAAATATCCCCTCCCGTCCCCTGGAAAATGCGCATTTGCATTCATTAGGGCCCTATGCATTATAGGCAGGTATTCCCATAGACGGCAGCAAATAGTCACCTTTCAGTTGATGGAGTAATCCGGTGCAGTTGTGGCGGCGCCATATAATAGCCACACGCGGCCGATCCTTATTCGATTGCCATACGCGGCACCAACGCCGGTGATAATTAAAGGATGTCGTTCGCGCGAATGTCGTCGACATTGTCGTTCGCTGGTGGAATGTATGAATGGGAACAGCTAAGGGAAGAAGGTTTTATTGCTCCGAAATTCGAAGAAGTTCCACGTCGTCGCGTCGCGATACGAGTTGGAATGTAAATTAGGTAGGAGGATTCTCTTTTTTTTTGCTTTTTGAGATTCGGGTTATTGAAAACACGTGTCGTTCCGAATCGAGCGAATTGCACTGCAAGGCTAGGGTTCGATTGTTTGAAGCATTATGGCGATGTGCATGTTGCAGTGGCTATTTTTGGAACGTGCCAGCGTTAGCATCACTGGTAACTTCTTCTTGGCTATAACGTCCCAACTGGAATCATACAGCTCGCATCCGGTCTAATGAGCCAACAGAAATTCCCTCAATAGACTCAAATGCTTGAAATTAGCTCATCTACAACTTTGTGGAACAAAATATGTCTTTATTTTCAAAAATAGAAAAGTTAGTTTTCGAATATTTTAGGGCCATCCACACAAAAACTTCACGAAAGACACTTAACGTCTAAATATTACAACACTAAGTTTACTATTCCTGCTAAATTCCACTACGTCTGTGATTTCTATATGCGTGTACACTTTGTATAAACCGAAAATGGAACATGTAACGAAATTATGAAAGATTTTGAACGTTAATAACTCAGCTGCCCCTGGACCAATTTCAATAATTTTATCAGCATACGATCAGAAATATTTCTACGCATCTTCTAGCAAATTCTAACTGTTATCAACAAAAACTATTGTCAAGCATTGTCCAAAGCATCGAAATAACTAACAAATCCTCCAATTACGTACATGCATATGCTGCTTCCCCAACACGGTCATCAGAGAATCGTTTCTAGACGAAACATGTCGATGTAGCATTGCTGCTTCCCCAACACTATCATCAGAGAGTCGTTAGTAGACGAAACAAGTCGAAGTGGCATTCGTCTCCGATCTTCGAGCGTGTGCAAATAGGGAGGATTCAATTGCGTAACATTTTGCACACCCATCGCCATATTCAGAGCCAACCCCCAACGACCACACAAAATGCTCTCCAGAGTTGTAATCTTGTAACCAAATTTGGAAGCAGGGTTGCAAGTGATTTAGATCGATTCTCTTCATCGACTTTCTGTTTCGTTAAAAACTCGACGGCAAACACATTCATTGAAACGTTTGTTGTTCTGGATGATAGAAGAGCATAGCAGAAATAGTGCGAAATAGGTTAGTGAGGCCATGGTCATCAAAAGAGAAAATCGATGAAGAGAATTGGATTTCACCCCTTTGCTTTCAAGCCCCTTAATTCAGTCGTCGTCCTAGTAATGAAAACTAGCATTGCACCGCTTTTGGTTCTTGGGCTACATTTGCTGGTAGCAATTCTGCTGTTCCACATTTTTGAAAGACCACCAAAAACCAGAAATTACACTATTTTCTAGGGATACCTAAAAGTCCAATTACTCGATTAATGATTAATCTTAAAGATTTTTTCCAGCCATTCGATTAAATATTTTTATTTATCAAATTTTCAATTTTTCGAGCGCGTAACCGACATCCCTCCTAATTTCCACTCGTTTGATTTAGCGCAGTAGAAAAGAACCATGACGTGAAACACGATCATAAATTCGCCGAAAAAAGTGTTAAGCGTCTTTCTGCTAAAAGGTAAGATTTACCAACTTGTTGAGAGAAGGATTTTAACGAGAAAAACTAAAAAAGTGGCCAATGACATTCTACCGGCTGTTTCTATACAACGCATAATTTAGTGTACAGGGTGCGTGACGAATTTTTGCAGTAAATGGCATATTTGAGAAAAAATACACCAGTTAGTTATTCTAGCAATGAATTTTGTGCGATTTATTTTCTTTCGCAACATATGGAAGTTGTAAGTAAATTTATTCAAAAAAATTGCCTTCCCTTTCGACGACTGCAGTTAGACGCTTCCGGAAACTGCAGTATGCACGTTTTAAAATGTTTCGATCCATAGATGTCATCACTGCCTTGATTTTAACTTTTAGCGACTTAAGTGTGGTGTGAGGGGTTCTATTGGTATCCCGTTGGACGACGCCCTATACAAAATAATCCAACGGATTGATATCGGGACTGCTTGGGGGCCAAATTTCTTCCTCCCAAATTTACGAAATATTTTCCGTAAGCCATTTCTGTGCTTTATTAGCAGTATGAGCAGGTGCTCCGTCTTATCACTTTCCCAAGCCTTTTTTAATATTATACACTGTTCTTTCAGACACATTTACCGACCGAATTATTTCTTTCATGCATACTCCGGCGCGCAACAAAGCGACAACGGCTGACAGATTGCTCTCTTGTTTCGACGTCTTTACGTTTACTCAACATTATTTGTTTAAATCTTACACCAAACAGTATAAGCTATCCAGTGCTGCCAAATATATCTAAATCATGATGCACAAGCATGAGAAATTACTATTTGAAATTTACTGCAAAAATTCGTCACGCACCCTGTAGAAAGGCACAGCAGATGAAGTGTGTGATAAAATACCCAAAATGGGTGGGGCATGATTTTCTAGCTTTCGAAAAATGATCATTTTTTCATGTCCGATTGACAAGCGACAAAACCGTAAAAAGAGGAGGAACTTCAGATGATATGCCCTTAGTTGTTAATTCTTCCATACAGTAGACCAAAGCTCCTCCCATTTGGTGGTGTCGTTAGCATCTAGTGTTTTGTTCTATGTCCAGTGCCGTATTATTTATGTAATCACATCACATCCTTTCCCTGTAGTATCTTTGCTTCTCTCAGGTAAATCACATTTCAGCATTATTATTATCTTCAAAAATTTGAAGACGACAACTATGACTCGCCGTTCGAGAGGTATCCTTCGCTGCGCCTTTCCAACCACCGTGTAAACCTGTGTCCAGCAGTAGTCGGGCCGAGACTCTTCCAAGTGCCCATTCGTCGTTGAGGTAACTGCATCCTTCCAACCCGTCGCAGCCACCTAGTCAACCCGTGTATAGCAGCAGCCTGCCTTCCAACCTGTCGCAGACACCAGTTCAACCCCTGTCCAGTAGCAGACGGGCCGAGACTCTTGCGAGTGCTCAACCATTGAACCGAAGAATATGGGATTGGCCGGTCCGATTTGCTGTTCCAGCTGCCTACACGTCATCATCATCTTGCAATGGCTTTAAGCCTGTACTACCTTCGCCCCTTTTCAGGGTCACCAAGATTTTCCAAAAGAGTTAAATTTCTGAACATGTCACAACTAGAATTCATATTATAATGTTATTTTCAGGGCAATCATAGTCATACCAACCGGTGGTAACTAACGATTTTAAATTGGCTCACTACTTGACTAGCCTATTGGTCCCAAGCAAATTGATTAACGTACCCCATTCTAGTCGAAATTCTAAAACTACACAATGTTTGTTTTGATTCGCTATGAAAGTTTGACAGATACAACGGAGGGTTCGTGGATTTTCCTATGTTTCGAGGGGTGCATCGATTAGCTTGGGACCGAAGATAGTACCAGAGCTGAGCCAAGAAGTTGAGCACGTTTCTTCGGGACCTACTTGTCTTAGGGTTACCTCTATGGTCATACTAAAGAGTATAAACAGAGAGAACCCCACTCAAATTCCTATTCCTACAGAAAACACAAGCTCCTGCTGCAGTTAACAAATAACATTTATTATATCATACCACTTAGTCCTACGTCATCATTGCGTACAACCCCATATGGCAACCGCTGTCCCTTGTATATTTTTATCAGTTAGTTTATTTGTTAGGCTCAAATGTCCAAAAGGGCTCCACGGAGCCGAGAACCATTAAATAATTTAATAATTACTCTAAAATATTAACGAGGGAAATTGTGTATGAGTTCTTCTTACTCTTTCTTGGAGGCGACTTGAGTTTAGCTTCCGCTTTCATCCGTGCCTCCAACTCCCTTGCTTCTTCCAATTGTTTTTCCTTCAGCTGTGTCCACCGCTCGGCCTCCTCTTCGTCCTTCATGTGGTGTTTACCCAAGTAACAATTTAACAGCCTTTTGGCTTTCACTCTGATTTATAGTGGTTTTATAACGGCAATAAGCAATCTTTTTAGTTTAAATACAGCATTTAAAAGTGAAAAAAAAAACATTCTAGTAATACTGTCAACGAAAGAGAAAAGGAATCCAATTCCAGAACTTTCTGGGAGGCTCCAAAGCTCCGACAAAATCGGTCAACAACAACAGAGCAGCTGACTGAGAGGAGCGAAGTGAATGCGGTTTACGAAGCACTGGAAGCCGACGCTTAAAATTGAAGGGAATACACAGCATATTGTCAATGGCAGCCTTCTCCAGAAATAACGATGCGAACTGCGGCAAACTTCTAACAGGAATCTTCAGAAGCTGTCCGTCAGCTGAAAATTGGCTGCCTTCCAAACCATAGCAACGATTTCATTCGGCGAAAGCGTTAACTGTTCCAAAAATTCCAAACAAGCGCATATTAACTTCATCGCATCATCCGGAAGAAGGGAAACTTCCTGATGTAACTGCTTCCAATAGATGAATTGCCCTTATCAAGGATGTCACGCATCTTGTTGATTCAACGCTGGAGTAGAACAACAGAATAGTAGAATGATCGCACAACAAAACTATCGAAAGATAAACCAATTTTGACGTTTAACTGTTTCCACGCAACTTTGCCACCATTTATGATGTCATAAAACCAAACGGAATAGGATCAAGCAAAATGGCTTAAGATAAAAACAATTCAGTCTGCAGATTATCTTCATAAAAGCCGCATTAAAATGTTTTGCATTTGTTAGCGATTTCATGAAAGCAAAATAGCTTTTTCACAAATGGCTTATGGAAAATTAATGTTTATGCTTTTACCATATTGTAGCCGCACGGTATTCCATTCAAAGTAGTGCCGTTGCGGTTCTACTGAAAGCCTCAATAAGCCCAGAAAACTACAAAGGTGGGGTGAGCTCGATCGTTCACTGTAAGGGAGTAGCTTAAGCGCCACCTCGTTAGAGGACTACTCGCTCGGATATCAATTGCCCGGGATGAGACTCGCCAAAGAAAAGGCCATAAGAAGGCCCTGACGAACTCAACTTTCCTAGCGTCCGACTTACTACACGGTGAGAAAAAAGTACCCAACGGAAAGTTCACTTTTACATACTTTTGACTAGTTTGTCTCCTTTTCTCCTTCTAATGTTGTCAAAAACGGAGGAGCAAAACCACCCAACAGGGGTAGTAAACTGTGGGAACCCAACGTTGAGTATAATCATATTTACCTACTGTTGGGTACAACTAACATACTTTTGGTTAAAAAGCCATCGGAAAATTCCATACGAATTGCACACAAGTAAATGAAAATTACTTTGACCCGCTTTACCTACTTTTGGGTTCCTGCACTATAGTCCCGAGATGAGTGAAAAGAACTTAATTGTGGGTACTTTTTTTTAACGTGTAGATGGCCGAATCAGTAAGCAGGCATTACTCACTCTACCCTAACTCTCCGCACGAAAGGAAGCTTTTACCCAACTAAAGCTTCTCATCTCTGGAAGTTTCCTCCACAATCCTCGAGATGGCGATTCCGTCACAGAAGGGGCAACGACCATTCATTAAAATTAATGGAACAAGACTAATTCAACGAACGAGCGCAAAAGGAGATTCCTCAGGTGAACTTCAACATCAATAACGCTAGCACAGGTAGGGTTTCTCCGAACACTTTGAAACATCGAGTTCTAACTCATGGTAACAAAATTTATTTATTAAGACGATACTATTCTAGGCCTAGACTTCCCTACCTAAAGCGTGAGTTTTCTCTAACCAGAGCGTTCTTCCCTCCCGACGTCACATGTGCACATGGAAAACATTTAGCGGGTTGTACTCACGGTCTCGTTCTTACATGCGGGCAACTGGCGAGAACAAACGACGGGTGTCGCTATTGTTGCGTGAGCTGGCTCAGCTCGCTATTGTTGAGTGGTGTTCTTTGTTGGTTTGGCTTGGCGGTTCAACCTGAATCCACCTACCAGAGCGCGTTCGGTCAACTGACTCTCGAACGGACACGATTCCGGTCACGTGGTCGGATTCGGATGCTTTACCGACGGATGATTCGCTCCGGACCGGGCGCGATGTTGATGGCGCAGCTCTCCTTGGCCACACGATGACAATGGCCAGCAACGCTTGCCTGGTCTCCGGAAGTGTCCACTGTACGAAACGTAGCTTTCCTAAACCCGAGAAATAAACCGTCGAACGGCTGTTCGATGAAAAAGTTTAGAGAGAAATGCTACCTTCCCACGCACGACTTTCATACCTTTCTGTTCGATTTCTCGCTGCACCGATTTCCCTACGGTAAACGGGGTTTTATTTTTTTTTTGGGAAAGACTAACACAAGCTAAGCTGTAACGATCAGAGAAGTTAAAGAACACTGAGGAAACTACAAAGGGCAAGTCTAATCACTTTTTGGTTATACGCGACTACGAACACTTCTGACACGTTTCACCAGTCCAGGCAAAGTGAACGAGAAACTTTTTGGTCCTCAGATAGGAGCCTGGGAAAACTCGCATCTTCGAACGAAGAATTCGGGTTGGGTTTCCATGTCATCTTTCTGACTACGACCTCTCGCTCCCACCAGTACTCATCAAGACGACCTTCACATTCCCCGCCCCATTCCTCAAGGCCGTCCTATAAACTTGACCTTCGGCTTTTTAGTTTCGTATTGATTGTTGCTTCTACTCCCCTACAACGTAACAAGTATTTGAAATGCCCATGTTATGAGCTGGCCTGAGCATTGGCGCAGTTTTATCAACAATCAATACGAAACTAACGATTTTAAATTGGCTCACCACTTTAGTAGCCTATTGGTCCCAAGAAAACGATTAACGTACCCTATTCTAGTTGAAATTCTATTACTACACTATGTTTGTTTTGATTCGCTATGAAAGTTTGACAGATAACATCAGGGGTGTGTGGATTCATGCAGAACATGCAGGGGTGAGTGAAATAGCTTGGGACTGCTTGAGACCGTTGTTCTGGTACTGAGTGAGCCAAAAATAATAATGATTTTCTTCGGAACCCAGTGGTCTTAGAGTTACCTCTATGGTTTTATGGTATGATGCGCGCGCAAGGCGGCAAACTAAAAGTTTCGAAATAACATCGAGAGTATGTTGTATATTTAATGACACAGGTGTAATTTCATGTGATGTTCGATAGTCATTATTCAATTCAATTATATGTTTTAATAAGGTAGTTATTTGTACATATTTACAAAAAGGGGGACTGTTACAATATTGTTATTGTTCCATTTGCGTTTTTTACAATCTTCGTTTTTCAAGATGTTTTTCCTTTAAATAAGCAAGAAGTATTGATGTCAAATGACTTTTTTTGAACTTTTAATAAGGATTTCAAATGGTTCTCAATGTATTCGTCATATCACCTTTTTGCAGCAAGTCATTATTGAAATGTCTCGATAATACACTCTTTAGAACCTTCTTCAGGGTGGGCCAACTAGACCGATTCTAGTCTTAATGAGGTTTTGGTGGATGTTTTAAAGGCAAAGCTGTCCTATTCGACCAGGGTTTTATGAATGTTTTTTTTAAAGAAGCCTTGCAGTACTGCATTTGAGTTTAGTTTACTCATAAATCCCAAAAAGTGCAAAAACTCAGCGTTGAGTAAATTTGCCTCATGTTTTCCAGATTTTCCAGGTTTTTGCCGGGAACAATTCCCGAAAATGAGAAAATTAAAGCTTGCATTCTCTGAGTCTATTGGTACTACTCCAAGACTGACTAAAATTTCCATCAATTTGCCTTATTTTCGGCAGATTTTTGAGGTTTTCCACAGAAAAACATGACGTAAATTTACTCATCGCTGAGTTCCTGTACGTTTTGCGATTATGGGTAAACTGAACTCAAATTAAGTTTGATCTCATTGCACACAGGGTCAGGTATGCAATCTAGCGGATTAAAATTAATAACTCCGAAAGGAAGCATTTTCGCGACCATATTTTCGACATTTTGTTCTTTAGCTCCATATAACTTGGAACCAGTAGGCTGTAGAAATTTTACGTCTCCAAAAGAGTTGTTTATTTGGTCAAGATAAACAACTTTGCAGAAGACATCAAGTCTCCAAAACGTCATAGAAAGAAGAAGACACCAAGACTCCGCTAGATTGCATTCTTAACCCAGTGTGCATTGTAGCCATGTAGCCATGTAGCTCAAAGAACCTTTTTTCAGTTGGCCATGAAATCTCATGCTGGTAGATGCTGACGCCCTGTTTACATTATGCTGACTTTTTAGTACAGTTCCGCTTCTTCCCTGTATAGCCATTATTCCAAATTTTAAGTGGTAATGCGAATCATTTTTGTGCTTGAAAATAGGCAGCGTGCCTCCATCTCCTCTTGAAATTATTGATGTAATTTGATTTCCTCTTTGCTTCGAATAGTTTCCGCTTAACCAGAGCCCAGTACTTGTCTGTTAATCATTTTTTCAAGCTTCTACATTCATTTTCCAGCAGATGTCACTGCTGCGGTGACATCTATCGGAAACTAAAAAATAATCTGATTTTCGTTAATTGTTCACAGAGGACAGTGCAGTGCAAAATATGACTGGTATCTCTATATATGCATTTAGATTAACATCCGAAGTTCCTACTTTTTTACACATTCTGCACACAAAATAGCTCACCCCTCATAGGATTTTCCGCCGATTTCTATGAATGGGGCGGGGCAGAAAGTATCTTTTGTGCAGAATATGTAAAAAAGGAGGTACTTCGAATGTTAATCTAAATGCATATATAGAGGTACCAGACATGTTTTCCATTGTCAGGTTCTCTATTTTGTAGTCTGTGAGAGGGAAATCAGGAATAGAGTGTCATCAAAATACATGCCATGTTGAGAAATTGAACTAGTGAGAGCGAATTTTCTCTCTCAAATTTGAATGTTTTGGCTCTCTGGAGACTGGTAGTAAAGCAGGTAAAACTGTATGATGAAAACTCATTTTTATTTAATTGTAGCTTGTTTAACAATAATTTCCGGGGAAAAAAAACTGAACGACTAAGTCCCTAAATAATTTATTTAGATTGTCTTTCACTGTTTTTGACATGAATATACACCGAAAGCGAATTATTCCCACTTTTCTCAATTTCTGTATGGCGATTTTTATCACTTCCTTCCAGCGGAGCAGCGCCATCTCTGTGGAAAATAGCCGGACGATATGATTAATTGGGCGAAGTTCTCGACAGTTTTGCGGACTGGCTGTTTTTGGGACGTATTTGACCCCTTGTGCATTGTACCATTCCAGGACGGATTTTGCATAGTGACAAGAGGCCAAATCAGGCCAAAACAGAGCTGGAGTGTCGTGACTTCTGATGAATAGTAGCAACCGCATTTGAAAACATTATTTCTTGTACACATCTTTGTTGATAGTGCCGGAAGAAATGAAACTTTTGGATTTCCGGCGGCAACTACGTATGGCCTGCTAAACCAAATACTTTTTGAGGAATTTCGAATGTTTCTTTGTGCGGAAACACTCGGTATTCCTTTGCATTGCAGTATAAAAAAGCCAAACCTGGAAGCTGTTGAAAGTCTTTGAGCACGTAATCTTATGTTCTGATATGTATCCACTTAGATATGTATCATAACAATTAATGCTGACCCAAATGCAGCTTAATCTTTTGGGCAGAAACATTACTCAATCATTGTCTTTCAAGTACCTTGGGGTCTGGTTAGATTCAAAGTGCACTTGGAATACCCATATTACGTATTTGAAGCGAAAATGTCAACAGAGGATTAACTTTCTCCGTTCAATTTGCGGCACATGGTGGGGTTCTCATCCGGGAGACCTCATAACGCTTTATAAAACAACAATTCTCTCTGTTCTAGAGTACGGCTCTTTCTGCTTTCTTTAGGCAAGAAAATGTCACCTAATAAAATTGGAACGAATTCAATATCGTTGTCTGCGTATTGCTCTCGGCTATATGCACTCAACGCATAACATGAGTCTCGAGGTTCTGGCAGGAGTAACACCCCTCCAGAACCGTTTCTGGGAGCTCTCTCTCAGAATACTAATCAAATGCGGAGTGACGAACACACTTATAATTGCAAATGTTGAAGAAATTCTTGGGCTGAAAACACAATCTCGATTTATGAGAATCTACCAACACTACATATCGTCAGATATGTGCCTTCCTTGTTACACTCCAGACCGTGCTCAGCTCACTTCATCAATCGCAGTTCCTCAATTGAATAGGATCTGACCATGAAACAAGCAACTCATGGGATTCCCGATCAACTTCGACCTAATATTATTCCGCGTATTTTTACTGAAAAGTACCAACACGTCAATTGCGTGAACAGATATTTTACAGACGGGTCTCGTCTCAGTGGATCCACTGGCTTCGGTGTCTTCAATGAAAACTCTTGCGCCTTCCGCAAACTCCAGGAACTTTGTTCCGTTTTTGTTGCTGAGCTGGCAGCAATCAACTTCGCATTGGGGATGATTTCCAACATGCCCACAGACCATTACTTCATCTTCTCGGATAGTATCAGTTCGATCGAGGCTATTCGGTCGATGAAACAAGGTGTTTTTTTCCTTGATTTGTTTTCCGTCGATCTTGTTTTCCGTGCTGAGCACCAATGCTACCGACGCCAGGAAGGCAGCTCTCACACCTGGACCCTAACCTATCGACCTATCAACTCATGAACCGGGGACCAACGGCTTTACTTCCCTTCCGAAGGAAGGCGTGATCAGAGATGTTACGCCTCAGAACATCCCGGCGGCGCCGACTAAGATTGAACCCAGGCCTGCTGGGGTGAGAGGAAATCACGCTTACCACTACACCACCGGCGCCGCTTGATGAAACAAGGTAGTCACTCATCTTATTTCCTTTCAAAGGTAAGGGAGCAGATGAGTGTACTGGTCGAAAGAATGATTACCTTTGTATGGGTCCCCTCACATTGCTCAATTCCAGGCAATGAGAACGCGAATTTTATGACAGGCAAATTTCACACGATGAATTTTACCATTTAGTGCGTCAGAGTACCCTTTCGAGTTGGCAAACCGATTGGGAGAATGGAAATCTTGGACGGTGGTTACATTCAATTATTCCTAATGTTTCTTCGAGAGCGTGGTTTAAAGGCTTGGGCTTAAGTCGTGACTTCATTCGCGTGATGAGTAGACTTATGTCCAACCACTACTCGCTAGATGCTCATCTCATCAGGAAGACAACCCTATGTTCCTATCAGAGACGTGTTTGTAACTCGCGATATATACAGTCGGTTTATGAGTTTCTTCAAATGTCTAGTATAAGAATTTAATTCCTTTGTCTTTTGTCTCTCTTTAATAGTTTTTGTTTGTCTTGTCCCCCCGTCTCGATGAGTCTCATCGTCGCCCACTGGTCACCATAGCCGGTCGAACTCCAGACGTAACTAGAACCGCACTACCATTCATACTGGCGACAACGCTCTGATGAGACAACGAAACCTTACCCCCAAACTCCTCCCTGATCCTATCCTTCCACAATATACCTCTCTAACCTCGAGTAACCCGCGAGTATTCGGCCCAACTCCTACTAGACATATAATTAAGTGAACTTTTGTTGCAAACAAAGAACAATGAACTATCGGCTCCGTAAAGCTAATGCGATTGAGCCTTCCAAATAAACGAACTAGTAAAAAAAAACAATTAAGGCTGGTAAGTTCCTGTTGTAGCTAGAGCACCTAGGTTAAAATGAATTGTAATTTATTTTGAATTTGGAACAAATAAAGAGTTTAAACAAAAAGATCAGTTGATCTGAACTTCAAAACTATTTGGAGAACCTAGCACATCTTATATAGGGGAAATGGATGTAATGTCGGCCTAAATGAACCTAATTTGGGCCCACACATAAATTCAGCAATCGACTAAATTTTCAATAGTGATCAAAAATATACATTAGTACTGTCCCAATGACGCGTTCATCTAGATAAAATTGATAAAGAGCAGATTTTTAGCCATGGGCCCATTCTTAGATCCATAGGCCAACATTAGAGCCATTTCCCCTATTTGGTCTTTTTGTACATAATAAATGGTCAAGAAACGTGTGTTAACGGTGAAGGTAGATTTAATAAAAAAAAAAAAACATATTCGGCCGAGTACAAACTACAAAGGGGTCGAATATTCAACGTATTACTTCCATGTCGTTCAAATAGGCATAAGATCGGTAGCATAGCCAAATTTGATTTCAACCCTTTCTAGACCATCATAATCCCGTGCAGTCTTCATCAGTGTCATTCCCACTAAAGACTTATTAAAATCCCGACCCCCTTAAGTATTCATCCCCTAGGTAAAAAAGTAAAGATCACATGTTTGGTTATAATTAGTTAGGTAGGTTTCGATTTTGCACGCTGTAGTGCGAACGACACTACTGACCTGAATGACCTTAGGGTTAAAGAGTCATTAGGTAATTGCAATCTAATAAAATAAATAATCAATCGTCTCTGCCTTCCAATTGAAAAGTTGAATAAGTATTTTGTAGCAAACATGAAGAAATTTGTAAATCGGTTCAAACTTGTGTTCAATGGAGACAATCAGTTCAAATCAGCTCGAAGTAGGTTGAAAGCCGGTTCTTGTAAAAAATGAACCTTGGATTGCCTCTCCATACTGATCCGGACCTGATTGCCCATCTGTAGTTCCGACCGAGTTCTATGATATTCTACACAGTTCGAAAAAGTGATGTAAATTTCTGTTCAGTATGATGCACATAAATGGAGCATCACATATCATATAAAGGGTGATACGGTCAAAATTTGGTCAATATCAACTTGACGTATTTCTTTCAATTTTGCATTTAAAAAACCTGAACACCCCTCATTTTGAAGGTGAGTACACACACATGTTGCTCCTATTTTGATTTTGGAATTCACTCTTCAGTTGTCAAAATGCCGTCCAAGCAAGAAGAGCAGCGCATCAAAATTTTGCTCGCGCATCGCGAAAATCCGAGCTACTCGCACGCAAAGTTGGCAAAATCGCTAAAAGTTGCCAAATCAACCGTTACAAATGTAATTAAAGTGTTTGGGGAACGTTTGTCGACAGCCTGGAAGTCTGGATCGGGGGGAAATCGAAAACCGGAAGCCGCTGAGACGACAAAGAGAGTTGCCGGTAGTTTCAAGCGAAACCCTAACCTCTCTCTCCGAGATGCCGCAAATAAGCTGAGTGTATTGTCTACAACCGTGCATCGAGCCAAAAAACGAGCCGGACTATCGACTTACAAGAAGGTAGTGACTCCAAATCGCGATGATAAACAAAATATGACGGCCAAAGCGCGATCCCGGAGGCTGTACACGACGATGCTGACGAAGTTTGACTACGTGGTAATGGACGACGAAACCTACGTCAAAGCCGACTACAAGCAGCTTCCGGGACAGGAGTTTTATACGGCAAAAGGAAGGGGAAAGGTAGCAGATGTTTTCAAGCACATGAAACTGTCAAAGTTCGCAAAGAAATATCTGGTTTGGCAAGCCATCTGTACCTGTGGCTTGAAAAGCAGCATTTTCATAGCTTCCGGGACTGTCAACCAAGAAATTTACGTGAAAGAGTGTTTGAATAAACGTCTGCTGCCTTTCCTGAAGAAACACGGTTGTTCCGTACTGTTTTGGCCGGATTTGGCATCTTGCCATTACGGTAAAAAGGCCATGGAGTGGTACGCCGCCAACAACGTGCAGGTGGTTCCCAAGGACAAGAACCCTCCCAACACGCCAGAGCTCCGCCCAATTGAGAAATACTGGGCTATTGTCAAGCGGAACCTAAAGAAGACCAAAAAACTGCTAAGGGCGAGCAGCAGTTCAAGGCAAACTGGCTTTCTGCGGCGAAGAAGGTGGACAAGGTGGCTGTACAAAATCTGATGGCAGGGGTCAAGCGTAAGGCCCGGCAATTCGTATTTGGAAAAGCGGAAGCCTAACTGAATATTTTTCCTGAATTTTATACTAATTGAACTTGAAAAAGAAATTTAATTTGATTTTTTAAATAAACGATTTCACCGATTTACACGCGTTTTCCCTTGACCAAATTTTGGCCGTATCACCCTTTAACTTTACATTATATATCATGTAAAGTTCTGAAACATTTCATGAAATGTAGCAAATATTGTATACAAAAGCCCTTTGTTGTAAACAACATTGTTTACAAGCTGCTCGGTTGCGTGAAATGAAATACAAGTTTACGTGAATGAATGTTTACATCACTATTAAAATTCAGAATTTTTATCTGTATGATATCAATGAAATATCTACTAATCTTATACTTTGTTCACACTACAGCCTTGTCACCATCGAGATAGCCTTATAACATGTTGTCACTAACTTTGGATGCTGGAAAATATCAATCATAGCATTGGAATGGAACATTCCAAGCAGTATTGATCAATCGTTTCCACGAATCCCAGGATAACTGCTGGCTCGTACCATTCGTGTAGCAACCCATCTCTCGCTAAACCTTCCGCAATAGGATGAGAGGACCAAAACTATCAAATTTCACACTAGAACTCCCACATTGTTAATCCCAGAACTCGGCAACCATTACCGCCGTAGCTACCCTCAGCAAATCAATAATAATCATCCATTAGCCATTAGTCGCGTTGTAGCCACTCCTTCATTCACGCAATGGTAGCCACAAAGTACCTTCTTTGCCATACCCGCAGTGGTGAAACCGCAAAATTTAATTCTTGAGCATCGCTTTTCAACACGCACGGGCACTAACTAGGGTGCCAATGAAATTAATGGGAACCAAGTGACCATCGAATTTTTCATACCGACCGGATACAAAATGTTCATTGCCTCGAAAAAAGACCGTCCGCAATCGGACATGACTTGCGGTGGCGCAAAATCGTCAAAGGTTGTATTGAAATAAGAAATCGAATTTTTGTGTGATACCAAAATGGCTTAAAATGCATGTAACGTCAAGATTTACAGTTAACTAGATTTTTTTGGTAATAAATCGACTTTTAGGGACTTCCGGAATTTAATGCAAAATATATAACTCCCAGAAAGTCAATTTTTGACAAAAGAGATTTTTTTACAGATAACACTCGACGGGTTTCGTGCGTTTTTAAGCCATTTGGCATACAAAAAAAAAAATCGATTTCCATAATAAGTCGAGTATTAGTACAAGACACTGAAGATGTCTGCACTTTGTAGACGAAATACGTGCATCTGTCAAGGGTAAGCAAATAAGGTTGTGGAAATAAATGGAAATTACGCTTACATTTATCAATGAATCCAAGGTTTCATTTTCAATAAATTCATCAAGTCCCTGAAAATCGAAGGGACTTGATGAATTTATCGACAGGAACAGCCCTATGGGGTTGTACGCAATGATGAAGTAGGACTACGCGGTCTTATATAATAAATCTTATTTGTTAACTGCAGCAGGAGCTTGGGTTTTGTGTAGCAATAGGAATTTGAGCGGGGTTCTCTCTGTTTATACTCTTTAGTATGACGCGCTTGACATAGATGACCCACAGCGACTCATGAAGAGCTACTGATTCCGATCAATAGAGGTGCGGCTTCTTCTTCCTTCTATGGTGGTTTATTGGAGAACACCACCACTGATTGAATAAACACCGCTTGGTGAGGCCGTATGGAATTCAACTTTGAAATCTGTGTTAGAGAAATCGTTTTCGCAGGCAATCGGCGATAATTTTAAATATCACAGGGCTGGTAGCGATCACTGGTGTCAGAAATAGTGATTTTAGTGACCATGTTGAATAAATTAGTGACCAAATAGTCACTTACAGTTGTAAAACTAGTGACTAAAAAGTGACCTAAGAGAAGACACATCAAATAAATGTTTAATATTTTAGACTTATTCAATTATTATTTCATAAACACTTATGTACGATATGAACCTTTAAAACGAAAGATTCAACAGAACGTTTATAACCAAACCCACGGTATTAGCAACCGGTGGAAACTAACGATTTTAAATTGACTAGCCTATTGGTCATAAGCAAATCGATTAACGTACCCCATTCTAGTCGAAATTCTAGTACTACACTATGTTTATTTTGATTCACTATGAAAGTTTGACAGACAAAATGAGGGGTTAGTGGATTTTCCTATGTTTCGAGGGGTGCATCGATTCGCTTGGGACCGAATATAGCACCAGAGCTGAGCCAAAAAGTTGAACACGTTTCTTCGGGACCTTCTGGTCTTAGAGTTACCTCTATGGTATTAGTCACGGTGTCTACTAACGTCACAAATCTGGAAAACCGGAAACCGTCAGGATTTTTTTTTGTTCCGTCAAAATACCTGGAAGTCTCAAAGAATTTAAGAAAAATCTTACTAAGGATCTTTTAAAGAAAATAATGAATTTTAAAATACAACCATTTAATTTTTCTTGTTATTTTCATTCACACTTTGAACTTTTTAGATTTACAGTGGATTAATTTTCAGTAAGAAATAAATTAAAAAAAATAAACATTTTTCTTTTGTTTTTGTCTTTCCACTGTCTTTCAGTGAAGTTTCCGAAGTTTTTCTAAATTTATGGAACTTTTATGCTCCCTCAATTTTCATGGAATTCGAACGAATTAATTAATATAGCTCTATGATTTTCACTGAAGTTCTCAAGATTTTTCTGAAGTTCATAAAACTTTCCTTAAATTATCGACACTAATTTAAAACTTCTTCAATAGTCTAGACTTTCCTAGTGCCTAAACGATTACTGAATTTCTTTAAAGTTCTATAGACTGCCCTGACATTATCAGTATTTTTGAAAAACCAGCAACTATACTGAAATTAATTAATTTGCCTTGAAGTTTCAAAAATGTTCCTTAAGTATCATAACCATTATGAACACTCGCTTTTCCCTGAACATATCTATGCTTACCTGAAGTTCTCTAAATTTGTTTAATAATCCAGCAAATTTTCTGATATATATTCATAATTCCCTGACGCTTCTGACGTTTTAGGATCAATCATATAATTCTTGGAATATCCTATAATTCCACGGAACTCCTTGTAAGTCGCTGCAAATTTGTTCTCTGGAATTTCTTGAAGATATCGCTGCTTGCTAAAAGTTCTCGCTTTTTTTATTAATGGAACTTCGTTGATGTTCTCTACTGAACTTTGCTAAATTTTCGCATTTTTTAAGTTCTTGAAATCTTCATGATATAACACTCTTAAAATACTCTCACGTTTTCGGGATTTTCATAAAATTTTCAGGAATTCTCTCGGAGCTTTGCTGAAGTTTTCGGAAATTCACTGAGTTTCTCGACACTTCTTTAAGGTTTCTAATATTTCATTGAAATTATTTGAACTGCCCTTGGATTCTCTGACCTGTTTTGATGTTCTCGAAGCTTCCATAAAACTCTTAGTTCTATTGAAGATCTCGGTTCTGCTAGGAAATAAATAGAATTCCCGTAAACACCTTCAAATTTTCTTGAAATTCTCTGGACTCCTGTGAACTTTCTGAAATATTTCTGAAGTTTTCATGAATTCTCTGAAGGTCTCTGTACTTCTCTGAAATTCGCGGCACATCTTAAGGGTTCTCGATTTGTTTTTCAGCACATCATGGAACTATCTTGAATTTATCTAAATTTACCATTTTAGATTTTTAATCTATCAAGCATTTCTGAGGTGCTTAGAACTTCTAAAAAAGTTGCACAATGTTCATTAACTTTTCTAAATTTCTCAAGTTCGCTTGACACCTGTGAAATTTTCTGAAATTCTAGGATCTTTATAAAAGTTCCTGAAAAGTCTCGGATGCTAAAAGAACCGCTTTGAGGTTCTTACAGCTTCCAGTAAGTTTCCCATATTTTCAGCGTGTTAACTTCCCTTATGTCCCTGCACTTTGTTTATAGAGCTTCACTGACATTCTCAGACTTTCCATTCATTCCTCAGAACTTCTCTAAAATTCCTGCAATTGTTGTAAAGTTAATGGGACTGCATTGAAGATCTCTAATCTTTCATAAAGTTAATTACGAACTTGAAATAAATAATTTATGTTTTACTTAATTCTGGCACTGACACTAAAACAAGTTGAAAATAGTGACTTATTACAAGAAAAAGTGATTTTAGTGACTTGGCCTTAAAAAAAGAGACTTTTTAGTGACTGACTTGAAAAAAGTGACCAAGTCACTAAAAAGTGACTCGCTACCAGCCCTGATCAGGGCGTCACAATATCAGCTTCAATCGACCAAATCGATGTGACGAAGAGACTGCTGGCTTTCTTTCTCTATTAAAGTCGAACAGCTTCGCAGCATTCTAGAACCTCAGTCGGCGTGCACAAACAAATGTTCAATCACTTGTCTCTCTTTCTCCCGTCGCTCCATTGGTCTTCCTTTCAAGCTTCGTCGAAACGGATGAGCGAAAGAGCGCTCGACTTTGAAAGTTTTCTCTTTCATGAAACACATCAACAGAGGTTTCATGACGTATATGACGGAAAATGAAATAACACATTTAAAGCATTCGCACGTCAAAACACTTGAAGATTACACGTCATATTTTTAATTTATCTTCCATCCATATATTTATCTAAAAAAAATGATCGAAAACGGGACATAACGCATTTTAAACAAATTGAAAGAGCGGTGATAGAGTGTTCGTGAAAGGGGATTGAAAGCCATAATGAGGTTCGTTTAACTAGAAAATCGACGTTAGTTACATTGAAAGCGATGAGCAAAGCAACGACGAGAAGTTCCACAGCCAGCCTTTCCTTCTAAGCGTTCTGCTTTTTTATTTTCGTTTCTTGCTGATAGTCTAGCTAGGCGTTATATAAAAGAAGTGTCGAACACGTAAGTATGAGAGAAACAAAACACGAGTTCATTTTAGAGCTTCGAAATTGTAGAGCCCTGGCCCTGATATCAAAGCAACAGTTGCATAAAGTCTAAAATGATAAAGTCTAATAAATATTTAATCAAATCTGATAAACTTAACAGATGTGTAGATATATTTCTGATCGATTGGTGATATAATTATTGAAATTGGTCCAGGGGCAGCTGAGTTATTAACGTTCAAAATCTTTCATAATTTTGTTACAAGTTCCATTTTCGGTTTTCACCAAGTGTATCCCCATCTAGAAATCACAGAATGCTTCAAGTAACACTAGATCTCGACGTTTCACGCATTTTTAAGTCATTAGGCATAACAATTTGTTTGAGCATTTTCCAGATGAAAAAAGTTCAAACATTGTCCGATTGAGCCCAAATTTTGCAAGAGGACATTTTTTCGAGGCAATGAACATTTTGTTTATGGTTGGTTTCAATTTGTTTTTTCATTGGCACCCTACTGTACGTTCTCGTGTCGTTTTACGTCACCCGTCAACGTGGTCCTTCCATCCATCCAGACAGTCAGGGCACATTCAAAACCTTTCCTGTCCAAGCCACGCTTAGTTATGCATGCTTGGTTTTATTATTTGTGACGACTTTTTTTTCACTTTTTTCCTCCTCTAAAGCAAAAGGGAACACGTACCTTCCGAGTCGTATGTACGTACCTACCTGAATGCACATTGTAATTCATGGAAAGACTCGACCTTATTCGAATACCTAATTAGAAGCAGTTAAGTCTGGACGCGTTGTAACACTTTCGGATCCCGAAAACGTCACCTTCTTCCGTCGGGTTGATTTCGTCTTGCTTACGGAGAAGTTTTTAATTATCTCGAAAGCAGTTCAGAAAGTCAATATTTCTTCCACGGCGCGACAGGATGAGCGCCCCATTAGATTTATGGGACCAAACCCATCGCTGTATAGCTGCGGATCGACTTCACGGCTCCATTGTTCGGGAGACAATGTTTTCTGTGTCAGCAGCTCGTTCGAAATTGATGAGGTTATTGCTGATCCCCCGCGCCGAAAGTCTACCAGAACGGAACGACGACGGCGACGACGCTAGCAGGAAGGTGATTGACTTCTTTCAATCTCTAGATTTCCCGCTACGCTGCGAACCGACTTCATCGTCACTCCCGTGCCAAGGGCGATTGACAGTTTGTGTCTCAAATAAAAAGAAATTACTGGGAGCAAGTTAATTAAAAATACAAAACACGCATAAGTCAGCTTTACTAAGTATGTATTGTGTCGTCGTGAAATAGAGGAGAGAAGGTATACCGCCATTCAACCGTGATGGTCGTTTGCTTCACCTACGATATTCACATTAATGGCTGAGGGTAATTCCTAGAGGACTATAAACGCTCCATCAAACTCATCGGCGATACGATCAATAAACGATAAAGATGACGAAGTGGAACTGCCAACTCCCGAAACTAAATGTGTTCGCTACTTTGAGTTTAGGGTGACCATACCTGCTTCAATACTAAGCGTGTTTTGAAGCAGTGTGGGTCGTTTCTCCGAATTTTTCTACAAATTGACTAATTTGTTGAAATGTCCTTCCAGGGCAGGTAACCTCAAACTTCACACACGTTTACGCTCGTAGTGCAACTGTTGCCAAATAAAGCTATAATGCAGCCTACCCAACCGCGAGGACCACATGAAGAAGTCTGCAAACATTCACCCACATCTATAAACTAGGTTTGGCTTTTTTTTAACCACCATTCATCGCACGTTCGTGTCCAACATCCTGAATCGAAGGGAGTGGAACGGAAGGCAATATTGAATTTCAGCTGACATGTTCCGGGCGAGCCGAGGCATCACCAGCGTAGCGAACGATACCACCTAGCCCCTACCTAATGCTTGCCTTGATGTATTAATATTATATGGTTTGGAGGATGGTTGGATATCTTTCCTCGCCCTCACATCAAAACCGAGCCAATGGGACGAACGACGATCCTCTGCTTGCTTTTAATTAATTGACGTGATCTTGAGTCCGGATGGAGCTCACGCGCTTGACATTGAAAGAAGTGCGTGTTACGCAGTCTGCCTGTCAGTGTTTGGATGACAGAAGGGGTGCAGTAAAAAAATAATTTCTTTATTGGGAGTCGGGAGATAACCATCGCTGGCCGTATGTGGTGTGGTTTTAATGAGTACGCGCAGTGAGGATTGTGTTGGAATGTAATTCCGCTTTTGATTCAGTGTTTTTTTTTATGAAGAGATTTATCAAATGAGTGTACTGTAATTGTACCAATAGTTGTCGTTCGTTAGAAGCGGTTGTTCCTTTAGCTACTTATGGAGACTCCATAAGCAACTATAGGAACAAACGCTTCTAACGTACCACCACTAAAGGATCGTTTACCCTACATATAATTAATTATATTTGTGTTGAAATTTAATTAAAATTCTACACTCATAAAATAAATCACATAACCAGTGGAAAATATCCATGTGAATTTCACATAACTGGAAATTGCACCACTAAATTACATGAACGTTATGTGTCAAATGAAATCTATATGATTTCTCATATAGAATTTCTTATGCTATGTGATATTCAGATAAAAATCATTATTTTCGTTATTGGAAAAATATTATGTGCGTTCCTAATAGAAACTTAGTGAATTTTTTTAAGTGTAGTTATGCATTATGGGACATTTAAAAAATGCAATTTGTGAAATGAGCATGATTCATAAAATATTCAATATTTCAAAAAAAACCGCCGGGCCTTATGATCAGTATCATGGATTAACCACTTCTACGGATGTTCCGGATCTTCTGGAGGACCGTTTTGTTGTATCCAGGATCCATATAAAGGAACTATGGGTAATTATGAACATTATAGATCTTAAGTCACTTGCAAAACCCATAAACATACCTTTCAAAAAACGTGTAACAACTCTTTCAATCTTGTAAGAGGAAATGGATGTATTGTCGGCCTAAATGCCCCTAATTTGGGCCCATACAAAAAATTTAGCAATCGACTAAATTTTCAATAGCGACCAAAAATACCATCCCAATGTGTATCCCCTGTTTCCAAGTTTGGTTACAAGATTACAACTCTGGAGAGCATAATGTCGTTCGGAGCGTGTGGTTCTGAATATGGAGATGAGTGTGCAAAATATTACGCAATTCCATCCTCCTTATTCACACGCGCCCGAGGATCGGAGGCGAATGCCACTTCGACTTGTTTCGTCTACTTACTACTCTCTGACGACTGTTCCTATTTCAACCGCGTCTTATAGTCTTATATCTGTGAAAGTCACTTACTCTTTCAATTCGATCACACAAATATCGAGGCAGCAAATCGTTAACTACTTTAAAAATGAACACCATAGTCAAATAAACAAATTTTTGCTTCACCGACAACCATTGTAAGGCGTTTAGCATCAAAGTTTAGGAAGTGAATCAATTACATCTCGAAATCAAACGCAACACATACTCTCCAACCTTCTCCTGCATCCTACAAGCAAAAAACATCATTATAGCATCCAGCGATTCCACAATATTCAAAAACATCCACTTCAGCAAAGTGAGTGGAAGCAACCCTGTGAACACACTCCTCGAACACCAATTGCGATTTAGGCCTCAATTTAAGAGATAAACGCGATTAAAGATTTCAAAACCTCAAACCTGTAAGCTCTCTTTATACAGGTATTCCACTAAGACGCCCACATTCATCAGGAAACCTCATCCCGTAAAATCGCGATTGAAGCCTCAATTAAGGAGATAAACGTGATTAAACTTTTTTTTTGTATGGAAAACACGGCTCG